>NW_020174135.1:13879441-13893710 GCF_003031525.2 Neophocaena asiaeorientalis asiaeorientalis | reverse complement strand
CTGCCTTTTCCTTCACTTTCAGCTTGTGCTGAGCCTAGAACTCAATCAGAGAAAGCTTAAGGTCTTCTTACTCTTTTCTGTGTGCTCTTTCTGCCCTGGGCTTACATGTGCCTTTCTAAATTTTTGGTATGTGAAAGTACATTTCAAGGCCCTGCTTTCCCTTAGAAACTCTCTTTCCAGCTTTTCTTCCAGCCTTTTGGCATGTCTATTGTTTGCTACCAACTGTAATCTATTTTCTCAGGCAACACCATTCATGTTACAAAGAATACCCTCTGCATGACACCTTTTCTGCCCTGAGAGAGTTCCATGTTAAATAAAACAAAAGCAAGCGCCTGCCTCAGTTCTTTAGACAGCCCCCAAACAAGTCAAAACAGACAAACACAATTCTTTGAGAATAATGTCTGTCACAATGATCACCACATTCTACACTTACAAGTATTTCTATATTAAAACATTTATTATGTGTCTATCATTACAGAAATATTTGCCATATTATTCAAATAGAAGGGTGGAATAAGAACGTAAGGAGCTGTTTTGCTACCAAAAGTGAGGCAGTCTAATATACTGGACATAACACAGAAAAACCAAAAACTCTGGGTTCTGGTTGTAGCTTATGGCTTAATTAGCTGTTTGACTCTAACTTAGCCCTTCTCTTTCTCAGCTTCTTTACCTGTAAAATAAAATTATTGGATTCGCTGATCTGAGAAGTCCTTCTCAGTTCTAAATTTCCACTCAGTGTTAGAAGATGTAAATTCATAGTTTTTAGCTAAATATGCTTCACAACATATTATTTCTTTAAGTGAAGATTAAGCACATTTACCTATAGATACAAAAGTAACAGTTTGAGGAGAGAAGCTCATGGCACATCTTCCTAAGCCTGTTCCAAAAACTGGGGTAGAATACTTAATTTTGTCTTGAGTCCATTCAACATATTTTCTAATAGTTTGCAATGCATATTTTATTTGCACTGTCAATATTAATTAAAACAGGCCAAATTTGCATTTACAAACATAGAAAAATAAATAAATAGCAAATTTTGAAAGATTTAAAGAAGTCAGTGGTTTTTTTATAGAGAGATCACTGAAACGTGTAGTGGCCTAATTAAAACTTATTGATATACAATTAAAAAGTGAATGTCTAATCACTTTCCATTTTTTTTCTTATTTGAAATTGAACATTTTATTCAGTTTCCTGAAGCCCAAAACGATGCTTCTCAGATTTCTACAGATCTGTAAAACTCCATATATTTTTCTTTGATGCTTATAATTTATCAGATAAAGGTGTGTTGACTTAGAAACTGACATCTGACTCCACAATGTTCTACAAAAACGAGAGTCTCAAGCTTAATGGCAATCTGCCAAGTAAAGTAATATTTAAGTTATAGAATTTAGTGAGGAAAATGTTTATTTTCAGACATTTTCTGAAAATATGTGGCTCTTATATAGGTAAGAATACACCTAAGGAGACTTTCTTAAGGGAAATAAAAAATTAAAAGCTTGCATTCCACATCAGTTTTGCTCACAACTGATATTAAACATAAGAATAGCATCAAAAAGTTCTTTTATCACTCCAACATAAAATGAGTACCTGATTGGGTGTTGCAAAATTTAGTCAAATGTGAGGCTTCTTTAAAGCACAAAATCATATATAGTTTATTTAAATAATAAGACTATGCACAAAAAGGCAATGATAGAGCTGGCTAAAATAAGAGCAACCCATTTTTTAGAATTCCTCCTATTAACAGGCTTAGCTATATTTTTATTTAAACCTCACAAAAATCATGCAAAGTGGTAGTATCACCATTTTACAAATGAAGAAACTAAGGTTCAATGAGGCAAAGTGCATTGTATGAGCATTACCACACAGTTTGATAGAAATCAGAACGATAAAATGCAGAGGACCAGCTTGTAATCCAGACCACACGGGCTACTTGCCTTTTACAAAGTGACCTCTTTTGAGCCTCAGTTGTGTACCTCCATCTATAAAATGAGAGCAGCGGCACCAACTTTGCAGAATTGTTCCAAAAGTTAACTAAATTTCCATGAATTGCTTGATATATGAGAGGTACTTAGTAAATGAAAGTAATTATTATCAAAGCAGCAGAGACAGCATTCAACCCCCAGGTCTATTTACCCCAAAGCTTTTTTCAGTATACCATTTTGCTTTTTCACTTATAAAGAAAACAAAATAAATAAAAAGAACCCCCAGTTTTGCTGCACCACTACAAGGTCACACAGGTGGTGGAGCGATCACTAGGCTTGCCATTGGCAAAAGTGTACTCTTTTCTTAGCTGGTTCCTGTAGGATTAAAATAACTGTGTATGCTTGGAAACGTAACTTCTCCAAGACACTAGTCCTTGTTCTGTAATAAGAGGCTGTAACAGGATTTTCCTTGGCCACCTAACAAGGTTCTTGTAGGTGTGAAATAAGTGTAAGAAATATGAAAATATAAGGTACATAAAATTACAGTACATAAAATAAGGAATTATTAGCATATTATAAAATTATTATAATTACATAATTGTTTTCAATTTATGAAAATTATACATTTTCACTTAAATTTGAGACTAAATATGAACTAACCAAATAAGAGAACCAAAACAGAAAGTGTTTATTCCCCTTAAGCGACCTTTTTTAAGTGTATTTAGCTAATGATAACAGTCACACTTATTGAGTACTTAAATGTGCAAGCACTGTTCTAAATGTTATTGTAAACGTTTTACATGTATGTGTTTATTTAATCCTATGCACATATCCTTCTAAAAACCTGAGTATTTAGTTTTCTCTTATAAAATATTAATGAAACTTGGTAGCATGCAATGGCTTGTTGCATTTGGGTAGGTAATTTTAGGAACCACAGTTGAGCCTGATTTATTAGTCATATTGAGGCTACTTTATAAATTGACATCAAAGGGGCACCTTTCTTTACATGAGCCAAGATCCTTTTCACTCTCATTCTAGAGTCTGTCAAGATAGATGCTGATAGGTCACAGAGAGATCCTCCAAACAGATGAAGCAACCATTTGAGAGCTCAGCCAATGCTCCCATTGTCCATT
This sequence comes from Neophocaena asiaeorientalis asiaeorientalis, assembly GCF_003031525.2. Lineage (NCBI taxonomy): Eukaryota > Metazoa > Chordata > Mammalia > Artiodactyla > Phocoenidae > Neophocaena > Neophocaena asiaeorientalis. The sequence continues at coordinate 13,890,655 of NW_020174135.1, read as the reverse complement.
TGTTTTAATGACAACCCCCTGGCTGAGAGACGATGAATCCCAGTTACAACTACATTTATCTTCAGGATAGCAACCACAGGCTTAAAATTTTGAGTCACTTTAAAAATATTAGGTTCTGCAATTTGAAAACACATTATCAGAGTTACGGTATTAACATTGGCTATCAAACATGATTTTTATAAGTTATAAGGCAGTTTGAAAAAAAAATTCTAAATGTAATTTCACTGTAATAGAGGCTGGACATACCTATTTATACTTATACAAGTTCCTGAAGGTCATATGAATTATTTTTCCAATAATATGTGAGAATATGGTCTCTTTTAACTCAGCGGCCTGGAAAAATCAAGGCCAGGATTTAATCTACTATAGCCCAAGTACAAGACATGACTTAGTAAATTTTAATGGGGTAAAAACATGGGAAATCTTTTCTCATTACACCAACTGAGGCTATACTATCTACAGTCTTGCCTTAGTAATTTCCTCTATGCCCATTTGTTCCTTCATTCATGTTTTGGATTTCTATCATGTATAAGATACATACAAAGGTCTAAATGCTGAGAGGTTCAAACAAGAAACTCAGTGACCTGCTTTCTAGAGACCTGGTGAGGCATGGAAACAACTGGCTATAATATCACTGTACTCTCTTTATGATATGATTTTACAGTTCTTCAATATGAGTTCAATGTTCAGAATTCTAATTACCTAGGAATCATGGTATATCAATATTAAATGTCTAATTAATAGAACACTTCACTACTTCCGTTATGGCTCTTAACATCTTCTCATATCTTTTTTGAGGAGCACAGACTCCGGAAGCGCAGGCTCAGTGGCCATGGCTTACGGGCCCAGCCGCTCCGCGGCATGTGGGATCTTCCCGGACCGGGGCACGAACCCGTGTCGCCTGCATCGGCAGGTGGACTCTCAACCACTGCGCCACCAGGGAAGCCCCTCATATCTTTAATACTTACTTATTTACATATGTTAGTCCATCTATTAGCTTGTAAGCTCAAGCTGATTCATTTTTGTAGCTCCTAAAACAATTATACCAATGTGCACTGGAGATAATAAAAAACGATTTACTCAATGAAAGAATGAAAACAGAAAATGACTGAATTTCTGGTTAAATTTGTAGCTAGTAATATAATATTTATTATTGCTGCTATTTACTTCTTCAAAGATCATTTTTTGCTCCCGCTTTATATGTTAGTGATATGCCTTTCAATTATACATATATTCTAGGCACAGATTACATTATTATTGTTGTTTTATACAGTTACTTTTTTTGTTTCTTTCTGGGATCATTTTCCTTATAAAAAAATTCTTTAATATTTCTTTTATTGGTGATAAAGAATTCTCTAATTTTTGGTATATGAGAAATATGCTTTCTTTGACAGCACTTTTGAATAATAGTTTTGCTGAGTATCAAGTTCTGGGTTGTAAATTATTTTTTCCCCCAGTACTTTTAAGATGACATTCCTAGTCTTTCGAGAAGATCGCTGTCAAGTTCAAAGATCATTTTTAAGTATATAAATTAAAATTTTAACTGATCACATTTTACTAACATCAGGCTCTAAATATGAAATATTTTTCCAGCTTAAATTTACAATAAAATTGTTATTAATAAATAACTGATCAAAACACATAATGGCAAATTTGGAAAAAAATAATTATACTCGAGTAAAAATTTATTGACAATGCATCTACTTATGAGATGTATGGAAGGTTATGATACCTAAATAAAAGGAGACTTCCTTTAATATTTTTAGTTGCTCTTTTGTTTGGTTATTTTCACACCACTAGGCATCATGCAATACTATGCAGAATGAATAACAGGTATGTCTTTTGTTTTGTTTTTATTTTTTCATCCAAAGTCTACTCATTTTATTCAAGGCTGATGAGTTTTTAAAAATAATTTCATGGGAATTCCCTGGCAGTCCAGGGGTTTAGGACTCTGCACTGCTGAGGGCCCGGGTTCAGCCCCTAGTTGGGAAACTAAGAGCCCGCAAGCAGTGGTGCGCAGCCAAAAATAAAAACAAGAAAAAATCTCCAGAAAAACAAAAACAAAAACTTCATGGCAAAAAAAGCTAATAAAAGTTTTGTGAGAATAATTTTTTAGATTGGACAAACATGGTGAACAATATATATATATGGTTGACTATGGGGGTAAAATTTATAGATCTAATCATGTAAATTAAAAAGTAGATTTTTCCCCCAAAGGCAATTCATTTATTTTCTCATCCTTTCATAAAATTATAATTATTTTTTCATTCAATTAACAGGCAAAATATTACCATGAAAATAACAATCCTCTAAAACATTCATAGACCTACCTACTTTCTATTTCCTTCTGATTAAAGAAAACCTGGAATTATTTCATAGCACATTTATTATTTGCCAATTTTCATATAATGGAATGCTGTTAATGTTCTTACAAAAATAGACAGTAGCAATCTCTTGGGGGAGATACCCTATTTTAGTAATTATTGCATTTGTTTAAGAAAGTCATGGAGAAGCAAGCCTAGTGTCCATACTGGCTCTATTCTCTAAACTTTATTTTCTGATCTTAGAAGCTGACTTAACAATTATTTGAGGTAAAAATCACTGCGCCTCAAACTTTTTTTTATTTATGTGTAGTAGAGCATTTATTTTTTTCCAGTTATATTGAGATATAATTGACATACAGGTATCCCTGGCTTTGTGAAAGTCTGTTTTCTGCCATGTCGCTTTTATAAAAGCCCTACATTAGTACCTGTTTTCACTAACTGAAAGAAATTCAGAGAGGATTTTCACTTTTATGAAAAAAAGAGCATTTGTTTTGCAAAGAGCCATTATATAGGCAGCATGCTCCATGAGCAGCAAGAGAGTACAGCCAAGCTCCTTCCCCTGGAACTACACTCAACATCTCAGCATCTTAGCATCAAGCAGCCATAGCTTTGAACTGTCTGTGAGCACCTGTGATTTATCTCGATTTATTTTGTGCATCTGTTAGCAAAATTGTGTGCTAAGGTAACTGATTGCTTCTTTGCTTTATGCCATTCTGGCTCATGAAAGGTTTCACAGGAACGCTGTACTTTTGGATAGTGGGGAAAACCTGTATAACACTGTGTAAGTTTAAGTTGTAAAACATGATATTTGATACACTTATATATTGTAAAATTATTACCACAATAGGATTAGTTAATATGTCAATCCCCTCACATAATTTCCATTTCTTTTTCTGTGGTGATAACATTTAGGATCTATTCTCTCAGCCACTTTCAAGTATACAATACACTACTATTAACTATAGTCATTACGCTGTACATTAGATCCCCAGAACTTATTCATCTTTTTTTTTCTTTTTTATTGGAGTATAATTGCTTCACAACGTCGTGTTAGTTTCTGCTGTACAACAAAGTAAATCAGTTATATGTATACATATATCCCCTCCCTCTTGAGCCTCCCCCCCTCATTCTACCCCTCTAGGTCATCACAGAGCACCGAGATGAGCTCCCTGTGCTATACAGCAGCTTCCCACTAGCTATCTATTTTACTACAAGTTTGTGCCCTTTGACCAACATCTCCCAATTTCTGATACCTTCTAGCCCCTGGCAACTGCCACTCAACTCTCTGTATGAATTCGGTTTTTTAAGAAGCCACATATAAGTGATATCATTCAGTATTTATTTTTCCTTTATTTCACTTAACATAATGCCCTCAAAGCCCATCCATGATGACACAAATGGCAGGGTTTGTGTCTTTCTCATAGCTGATATACATATATATGTGTATATATATAATATATATTATGTATATCACGTCTTCTTTATTCATTCACTTGAAGGAGACACTTGGGTTATTTCCACATCTTGGCTATTAGGAATAATGCTTCGATGAACATGGGATGCAGATCCTGATCTCATTTCCTTTGGATATATACTCAGAAGTAATATGTGGAATCATATGGTAGCTCTATTTTAATTTTTCAAGGAACCTCAATACTGTTTTCCCCAGTGGCTGTACCAATCTACGTTCCCACCAACTGTGCACAAGGGTTCCTTTTGCTCTATGTCTGAGCCAGGGTTTATTATATCTTGTTTTTATGAAAATAGCCATTATAACAGATGTGAAACCATATTTCATTGTGGTTTTAACCTGCATTTTCCTGATTAGTGACGTTGAGCATCTTTTCATGTACCTGTTGGCCATTTGTATGTATTCTTCGGAAATAATGTCTGTTCAGTTCCTCTGCCCATTTTTAATCAGATTGTTTGGTTTTTTGTTATTTAGCTATATGAGTTCCTTATACATATATTGAATACTAACCCCTTATCTGATATGTGATTCACAAATATTGTCTCCCATTCTTTAACTTGCCATGTCATTGTGTTGACTGTTTCTCTTGCTGTGCGGAAGCTTCTTCTTTTGAAGTACTGAAGTCTGGTGTAGCTGTCTTCAAATGTGAAGTAGTAGTCACCTCTTCCAATTGCCGCTGACTTAAGTTCTGGAGAGAAATGCCTTCCTTCAGCTCTGCTAGAGATTCTGAGGCTTTCTCAGACCTTCTATGAATAAGCCTGCCCCTCACTTCTTGCTTCCTCTTGTGGCAGTATTTTGAGATGGGTGCCTTCTCTCCATCCTACAACACCCCAGGCCATGTGCCCACAACCTCCCCTCCTTTGCTTTTCCAAGGTCAGAGCTAAAGCTGAAGTTTGTGGTCTCTCTCTGGTCCACAGATTCAGCCAGCTTTTTGAGCGTGTTTAACTAGTCCCCTGCCAAAGTTCGCTCTCCCTGCCATTGAGAGTGTGAACAGGGAGCCGGCCATAGGGTGGGGACAGTGTGGGTATGGGGGAGGTGCACAGAGATCTGGGATGTCTGTGTGCCATTTGCGGGGGGAATCCACAGGTGAGGCACCCCCAGGGCTCCTAGGTGAGCTTCTTGATGGAATCCTTGACATACTTAGTAGGATCTGCATCCCTTTAAATGCCTTCTGAGAGTCCTATCTAAAGTTCTCCAGCCTCTTCCTGACCCCCATCATGCAGCTCATGACTCAGTACTCTGGTTGGGGTGGGGTGAGAGAGAGACGGGCCTCTCGGCAGCTTCCTGCACGGCTGGGGTAGCTGGTGCTCACTCTCGTGCTCTCACTTTCCCTGCCAGAAAAATCACAGGGCCAGATGGTCTCTCTTGGTGCTGAGGTGTGCTGCCTTGAGGGAGGAGCAATGTGGGTAAAGTAGATCTGTTCCTCTACCCTCTCAAATGTGTCCAAACTCATAATTGTTTTTGCTCCAGTGGTGTGCTAAAACTTCTCAGCTGGAAATCTGGACTTCCACAAAGACTCTCTCATCCATGGGTGACTATCCTGAGGCAGTGTTCTCCAGAGGCTCTCAGACTGTAGCCAAGAGGGGCTAGAGCTGGTCTGAAGCTACTTCAGGGTCCACAGCTGTGCCCAAGGTGTGTAGGCCTATTACCCAACACATGTGTGGACAAGACTCCTCCCGGGTCCCCTGGTGTATAGTGCTGAATCCCGCAGCTCCCAGAAAGTCACTTCTGTCCATGGGTAGATGCCAAATTGCTGCTGAGGGGGTGAGTGAGGGACATCTTATTTGGCCATGTTGCTGATGTCACTGTATGAAAGCTCATTCATTTTTCAAAAGACACTGTTAGCTCATACAAATATAGACAAAAGAATGATTTGTATGCAAGTGGAGATGAATGTCATGGAGGGTGCAGTGGGTGCTCAAGAGGGTCTCACAAAGGGGTGACCCCCATGATCTTGGGTCTTCAGCTTTACAAGTTCAGGAACAAAAACAACCAATGAATGAGGCATTCTGCCAGGTGATTGGGTAATTTATTTCATTTAATTCCACCCAGCAAATCTGTAAGGGAGGTGTTACTCAGTTTGCACAGATTAAGAAGCTGAGATTCCTATAGCTTGCCCACTGCTCAAGGTTATGCAGTTAAAGAGGTGGAAGATTTGGGATTCAAACTTGGGCTCATCTGACTCTAAAGCCACTTTTTGTTTCTTGAAAAGCTGTAGGTATGTGACTTGTCTGGGATACAATGAGCTCCAGGGGACTGATGTCTTTTTCCTATCAAGAGGGAAAATAAAAGAAAAAAAGGAGGAAAATCCAGCAAGTAAGCACCGTGCTGAGGAGCTGTGGCTTCCTCTTCAACTTGAGCTCTGCACCCAGTAGTCACTTCGTCTATCTGTAAAGCGCAGTTTCTTCTACGGTGTCCTGCCTAGGGAACTAACATTGGGACTTCGTATCAGACTCTTCAGGCTCTTAATGGCTGGCCTGTACCTGGGGTTTCTAATTTCCATGCACATCCATCAGCCATTTATTCTGACTAGAGTTTTAAACCACATCAAAACAAGGTTCACTTTTTTACTTATTAATTTTTAAAATCTGAGGGAGCTTAAACTTTGTCTCTACTTTCTCTTGTAGAACTTCACAAATGCCATCAGAGAAGCTTCCGTGGAGCCAACCAAGATCAGAAGTACTTCTACAAAATGGGCAAAAACTTAATTTGCTGGAATTTCTTCGCACATTCAAGGATATTTTCTAATTTAAATGGTAAGAATAATTGGGTTGCAGAGATGCAGAGAATTACAGTCTACAACATCCTGGCAACTTATTTATTATTATTCTGTTTTGCGGTACGTGGGCCTCTCACTGCTGTGGCCTCTCCCGTTGCGGAGCACAGGCTCTGGATGCGCAGGCTCAGCAGCCATGGTTCACGGGCCCAGCCGCTCCGCGGCATGTGGGATCTTCCCGGACCGGGGCACGAACCCGTGTCCCCTGCATCGGCAGGCGGACTCTCAACCACTGCGCCACCAGGGAAGCCCTGACAAGCATTTTTTCCCATCTAGGACAGGACCTCAGCTTCTAAAGTGCAGAAATAGAGTTTTTGAAAAGCACTGTGATGTCCAGCATAGACAGAACACTTAGTTGAAAGATTTTGTGCCATTTCATAGTGCATCTGAATCCCCAAAGGGTCAAAAAGGATGTGGCTATCAAAATTATGAACACAGGCACACTCTGAACCCAGCAGTGGGAACACAAAGGAAGACTAACAGTTGAAGCAGGCTGAAGAAATGACAAAGATGCATCTTAAAATTAATGGTCACCTACTCTTATTCTGCCTTTTTTTTTTTAACTAAGCCAAACCTCTACTGCATAAAGCCATGTGCGTTGCTGGTTCCTCACTTCTTTAAATAGCACTTGCAGTGAGCGATAATATAACAACACAGGGCACAGTGTGAACAGCCAACAGGAGAATCATTTAAACAAATGGATTTGTAAAACATGATTGTTTAAAGTCTGTCCATGTCAGGACTGCAATTTGAATTAAACATAAGGTGACTTCTTGCACTGAATCAATAAGTGCAAATAACATTGCTTGCAACCATGTTTTATTTCACAGACAAAACTGGTTCTTAACAGCTTTCTGAAGGCTATGCTTCAGCCACCTGCTGATTAAATTGTTTGTTTTTTCTTGCAAAATTTGTACTTTTGCAACATTAAAACAGGCAGACTTGCATTCAACTCACTTGGGGCTAGAGTTCAGGGATATTTGAAAGGCAAGTTTCTTAATGAACACCATAACTTCCTACACCCATCCTACTGGCAAATCAGAACTCTAGGAAGAACAGAGGTGTTTGCCTGAATAGTTTGTCTAAACTTCTTACTAGTATCAGCTGACGTGCAATCAGAGGCAATTTCTACCACTTTCACAAGGAGAGTTGTCTAGTGACCCACATGAGTTCAGGACTTCTAAAAAAATGGTTTTTACTGATGACTCATAGATTCCACAGTAATCCAGGTTAGTGAGAAATTCAGGAAATAGATGACATCTACTCTGTTCTTGTCTATTGCTTCCATTTTGTGAAATAAAATAGTGATCGTTACAACATTTTTTATTCATGTAGTTATTGGGTGTCTTGAAAAGAGAAGTAGTGGCATTGGATGCAAAAATGCCCACAGCTGCCTTCAGCTTGTAATTTTGAATAATTCTTGAAGCATAATCTGGAGAAGGGAAGATGAACTAATTTAAAAGGTACCATCTTTCTTTGGGTTGATCAAATTCATAGAAATAAGTATTACTGATTTTATCTTATTGTAATCTTCTATTCTTCTTAAAATTCCAAAATGAATATCTGAAAAAATGAAGTCTGCACTTTTACAAAGGTACGAAACTATCCTCATATCGTCTCCAAAACATCTCCCCTCCCCCACCCACCCACATTTACACAATAGAACTCAATTTAAATGCCTACATGATTTTTTTAAAAGGAGTTACTTTAGTTAGTGATGGAAACTTTGGAAGATACCTGCCACAAGATGTAAAATTTAAGATCCCCCACCCACCCACATTTACACAATAGAACTCAATTTAAATGCCTACATGATTTTTTTACAAGGAGTTACTTTAGTTAGTGATGGAAACTTTGGAAGGTACCTGCCACAAGATGTAAAATTTAAGAATAAACACTACATGAGCTTTAAGAAGTCCTCCATGTGCAAAGAAAATAGCAAAAAACCAGTTTTAGCTCTTCTAAAAATAGAAGGGCACTGACACTGGAAATAAGAACAGAAGATTTAAACATAGCTCTTAATTTGAATGACCAAGTGCTGACGTGAAGAAAGAACGTGGGGGCAGGATGGGAAATTATTTTGTCACAACAGCAGTCAGTAGCCACACCAAACTTGGGAATAATAAGGGTGCCATGTGACACAGCTTATCCCTCATGCTACAGAGATATCTCCTAACATGCAAGACAAGACCTGGAAGACGCACCATGTAAATTAATTTCAAGCTGGACCAAAATCGAGACTTGACCCTGTATACAACCTTCGCAAAAACAGTAAAGAAACAAACCACGCAGAGGTGAACTTCCCCACTTGGGATGATCCATGAGCCCAGATCCTCCCAAATTCTAAGTCTGATGATTTACTCATGCTCCAGTTTAAAACTGGAAAGAAAATTAGAGTAGCATCTGGATGATTTTTCAAGGGACCCAAGGAGAATAATAATAATTCATTTGACTTTATTCATTACTTTGCTTATTATCAAATATTTTCTTATTTATTATCTATTTCACTTAAAACATCAACTTCAAGAGGGAAGCTTATTAATGTCCTGTTTAACACTGAACATACTTAGCACATAAATGAGGCTCAATTATTATTTATTCTACAAATAAATTTCAGTTATAGTATGGAAATAATATTTACTTATGTATAATATACCACAGGTGGATCAGAACATTGAAAACTGAACCATTATGATACAGGTTACAGATTGAAATTTAATAGCTAGCTAGGCTGAATGCAGTTCAGATTGCTGGCTATAACTTATCTCACTCACTTTCCATTTAATTTGAAAGGAGATAGTTTAGCTATCTATTGGTATACTTGATATGGTAATGGCCATGTTGTCAGAACATCAGATCCAAACCTATCTATCAACAAAAAGATACCGTCTTTGGAAACAAATCTTTACTTCCTGAAATTTCTATCAACAAAAAGGGACTCTCTTTGGAAACAAATCTTTACTTCCTACAGTTTCTGTTTCATTCTCAAAATATTCCAGTGAAATATAATCATCTCACTTACTTGCGATGCACCATTGAACAACTTTCCACGACAGAATAACTCTGGGAAACCCATAAAACCCAGCTTCATATTAGAGATACTCGATTTATATTTAACATATTAAAGGTCTTGAGAAACCGAAGATATGGTAATCTTAAATTTTTGTTAACATCAATTATTCAAAGTTATTTTAATATTAAACCTTTTATTTTTCTTTATAAAACCTCCAGGGCATTGGACAATACTTTTTGGTAATCTGGACTAGGTAGCCTTTTGATTCATTCAAAGAATTTTCACATACAATACGACAAAAATATACTACAAGTAGCTGAGAAGCATTTGAAAATTTTGACAAAATCAAGTGGTTGTATTTATATTAATAAAAATGTATAGAATTAAATACTATACTTAATAATGAAGATATCTGCCTTTGTATGAATGTCATGGAAACAGTTTCTAAATATGAAAATATATTAGCCCACAAGGAAAACTTTCAATAAATTCCATAAAGGGAAGTAAAACAGCCCCAAATTTATGATTCAAAAGAAACAAGCCTATAAATTACTGACAAAAATTTGAAGATGAAAATTCTTTGACCTGAAATTTGGGGAAATAATTTCTTTTTATTTTTTTATTTCTTTAATTTCTAATTTTTATTTTTATTTTTTTTGCGGTACATGGGCCTCTCACTGTTGTGTCCTCTCTCGTTGTGGAGCACAGGCTCCGAACGCACAGGCTCAGCAGCCGTGGTTCACGGGCCTAGCCACTCCACAGCATGTGGGATCTTCCCAGACCGGGGTACGAACCCGTGTCCCCTGCATCAGTAGGCTGACTCACAAACACTGTGCCACCAGGGAAACCCAAGAATTTCTTTTTAAAAATTCTTGAATCAAAAAAGAAACCAAAACACTTAATGGCCATCATCAAAAAATCTAGAAACAATAAATGCTGGAGAGGGTGTGGAGAAAAGGGAACACTCTTGCACTGCTGGTGGGAATGTGAATTGGTACAGCCACTATGGAGAACAGTAAGGAGGTTCCATAAAGAACTACAAATAGAACTACCATATGACCCACCAATCCCATTACGTAACTGGGCATATACCCTGAGAAAACCATAATTCAAAAAGAATCATGTACCAAAATGTTCATTGCAGCTCTCATTGCAGCATTGTGGAATTCGCTGCTGTGGAACAGAATAAAGAAAAAACAATGAAAAGAAATGAAGACAGCCTAAGAGATCTCTGGGACAACATTAAGCACAATAACATTTGCATTATAGGTGTGCCAGAAGGAGAAGAGAGAGAGAAAGGACCTGAAAAAATATTTGAAGAGATTATAGTTGAAAACTTCCCTGACATGGTAAAGGAAGTAACCTCCCCAGTCGAGGAAGCACAGAGAGTCCCATACAGGATAAACCCAAGGAGAAACATGCTGAGACACATAGTAATCAAACTGGCAAAAATTAAAGGCAAAGAAAAATTATTGAAAGCAGCAAGGGAAAAACAACAAATAACATACAAGGGAACTCACATAAGGGTAACAGCTGATTTCTCAGCAGAAACTCTACAAGCCAGAAGGGAGTGACATGACATATTTAAAGTGATGAAAGGGAAGAACATACAACTAAGATTACTCTACCC
>NW_020174135.1:13878518-13879414 GCF_003031525.2 Neophocaena asiaeorientalis asiaeorientalis | reverse complement strand
CCAATCCAAAAACGGGAAGAAGACCTAAATAGACATTTCTCCAAAGAAGATATACAGACTACCAACAAACACATGAAAGAATGCTCAACATCATTAATCATTAGAGAAATGCAAATCAAAACTACAGTGAGATATCATCTCATACCGGTCAGAATGGCCATCATCAAAAAATCTAGAAACAATAAATGCTGGAGAGGGTGTGGAGAAAAGGGAACACTCTTGCACTGCTGGTGGGAATGTGAATTGGTACAGCCACTATGGAGAACAGTAAGGAGGTTCCGTAAAGAACTACAAATAGAACTACCATATGACCCACCAATCCCATTACGTAACTGGGCATATACCCTGAGAAAACCATAATTCAAAAAGAATCATGTACCAAAATGTTCATTGCAGCTCTCATTGTAGCATTGTGGAATTCGCTGCTGTGGAAAAGAATAAAGAAAAAACAATGAAAAGAAATGAAGACAGCCTAAGAGATCTCTGGGACAACATTAAGCACAATAACATTTGCATTATAGGTGTGCCAGAAGGAGAAGAGAGAGAGAAAGGACCTGAAAAAATATTTGAAGAGATTATAGTTGAAAACTTCCCTGACATGGTAAAGGAAGTAACCTCCCCAGTCGAGGAAGCACAGAGAGTCCCATACAGGATAAACCCATAAAAAAAAAGAGGGAGAGGACTTAAATCAATAAAATTAGAAAAAAAAGGAGAAGTTACAACAGACACCACAGAAATACAAAGCATCCTAAAAGACTACTACAAGCAACTCTATTCCAGTAAAATGGACAGCCTGGAAGAAATGGACAAATTCTTAGACAGGTATAACCTTCCAAGACTGAACCAGGAAGAAATACAAAATTAGAACAGACCAATCACAAGCAATGAAATTGAAA
>NW_020174135.1:13808789-13878212 GCF_003031525.2 Neophocaena asiaeorientalis asiaeorientalis | reverse complement strand
GTTTGATGAATTGGGAGATTGGGATTGACATATATACACTAATATGTATAAAATGGGTAACTAATAAGAACCTGCTGCATAAAAAAATAAATAAAATATTCAATAATTCCAAATAAGATAAAATAAAATAAAATCCAGAAAAAAAGCACAAAATTAGGATTGGTGATGAGAATGAACCATAGATAAAGAAGAGATTAAGATGATCATTGAAGACTGTCTCAACTCTATGGAAATATATTTATTTTAAAGCCTGAGTTAAGTGCATGATTTTCTAGGAAAATATAAGATATTAGAAAAAGGGTAAGAATGATCATATTAAAATAATGAATGTCTTTTATTAAACATTCTAAGTTTATAGGTATATTTTAGATTTTTCTATATAATTCGGGTGATTTTCAAAGTTTTAGAAATTTACAAAGTAACTAATAAACTCAATAATGCTTGTTCAGTTTGTTAACTAGTACAGAACACAGCCACATCAAAATGCATTTTCAAGCCATGATTTAACTACTCTTGGCCAATTGTGTTCAGGCTACAGAAGCAATCAAGTAGACAAAGATTACCACTCACTGAAGGTTCAGATGACAGTTTTGCCTTTTTTAGCAGTAAAGTCTTTTATAATTAAGATTTGTACATTTTTTAGATATAATGCTATTGCACATTTACTAGACTACAGAATAGTGTAAACGTAACTTTCATATGCACCGGGAAACCAGTGTGTGACTTTATTGTGGTGGTCTGAAACTGAACCTACAATATCTCCAAGGTATGCCTGTATGTGTTTATACGTGTCTTAGTCATTGTCCCTTGAAGTCACTGACTGTCTTATTTTATTCTGCTTTCTAGTGGCCTGCCACAAAGTCTGGCTCATTGTAAGGATTCAATTCATTCATTCATTCATTCATTCAACAAACACATTTTGAGTTTTGACCTTGGTTAATAAAAGAACTGTTAGAGTGATCCTCTAGCCATATAGTTCTGTGCAGCTGTCCAGCATCCAAAGCTTTGTGAACCGTCAGTTCTCTGTTGCAGTTCTTCCTACCCCAAAGTGAGGAGAGCTCAGAGCCATTTGGGGAAGGATGTCCATCAGAATTCCAAGAAATTAGGAGAATATCACATCTAGAGTGAATTGTTAGCCACGTTAAAGAAAGGGGTTAGTGACAGAGTTGAACACAAGACTAGGGAGAGGAGCCAGTTCTAGCGCATTGACAAAATCTCCTCCAAGAAATGGCCAATACGTCTGGAGGTAACGGGATGGCTTCAGAAGGAATCTCCTGAAGACTGGAGATACTTGTTTGTTTAGCATAAGGTTTACCTTTTTGCATAATAACTAGTATCTCTTTTAAAAATAAACTCCCTTACCAATATGGCTCACTCAGTCCATTTGGATGAGGGATGTTCCTATGAGTCTAATTGGCTTTCTCAGGAGTGGAGTCACCAAGGGAGTGACCAGCACAATGGCAATGTAATTCTCTCAGCCCTTTAGACACCATTTTCTGTACCACAAAGCTTGAGAACCATTTGAGGAAATGTATTACCTAGATTGTGTACAGATTGAATAAGTTTCTCCAAGTTTGCAGCCTAGATTATGAAGAATATCACTGATGCTTCAAACTCCCTTATCCAGTTGGTCCAATGTGCTTCTCAGTTGGGGACCCTTTAAAAGTAAGAGAGTTCTATGTGATTCGTTAGGAAAAGACAAAAAGCTACAAAAAATGTTCTTTCCAAAGTTCCACTTTAAGCTGGAGCTGTGCCCAATGACTCACTATTATTCTAAGTGAAGGGAGCACAGGGAAGCCATCAGTCTTCAGAGTGCAAAGCTACACAGAAGGCTGATGCCTACTTCTGAACACAGTGGCATTTCCAGTAAGATCTAGTCAAAGCTCCCGTACTGTTCCTTTCATCATCTTCTTATTCTTCAATTCCTGCCATCTTTGACTCATCAGAAAGTCCCTCATGCAAAAAAAATTCTTTGAACATATAGTACTTTTATTAGTTTATTCAACTCACCCTAAAATAGTTCCTGAGATATGAAATTAATTTTTAAAAGAAGTAAAAAATAATGCAAATATGGAAATACATTATATCTGAAACAGTGACAGTTCTGGCATGAAAAAAGATCTCACTAAATGTTTATTGAATGAATGAATATTAATTTGTTGTGAAATTAGCCAAGCCCTTCATACCAGCCTTTAAAAAGTAAACAAAAATAAATTTCCCTAAATCTGCCTGAATTTAAATGTTATACCTGTTTGTTTACATGAGAAAAAAGAAGATAATGAGTGTGACATTTATTATCTCCAAATAAGCTAGATTTGTAGGGCACGTTGCCGACGGACCATTTTATTTCCTTTTGAAAATTAACTCCAAGGTAGCGGCCACCAGGAGGCACAATTGAGGGTAGCATCAAACCCTAACTTTCTGAGCCTTTCTCCATATAAGTTTAACAGAGAGAGACATGAACATATACTATCCATTTGTAGGGTTTGACTTTTCTTCCCTAGAAAATAAACATCTCTGATTACCAAAATGTCAAAATAAATGTATCCAAAACTTCAATATCTACCTTTACATCTTACATTAAGAAAATACCATTTGAAGCAAAATGACGAGAAAAACTAATATCAAAGTCGAAAGAGCTGTCATGTTAAATTTGTGTTAGAGCTGTCGAGGGCCCATTATAAACCAAGACTGTGCCGGCTCCCAGGAGGACCTTCGTTCCTCTTGTCTTAATTCTCCTTTCTACCTAGCCCTGCCCAAACCTACACTGCACACTGGTTCCTGGCTCTATTTTTAGGACTGTTCCCAAGGTATGTGATGTGTGTAGAGTTTTATCAGTTCAGCCTGCTCCAAATTTCTATAAACCCAGGTCTCTGTACACCCAGCCTGGCACCATTGAGACTCCTGCCTGGCAGCTCGGCTCATTATGGTGCAGGCTTCATCTACTGCAGGGCTCCAATTAGTCCCGGTACTGGTGAAGGTGCTGGGGAGTCACCTTGACACCTCGAGAATCAAATCTCCTCTCTATGTTGAGTTTCACCTGGCAAAACTAAGCAAGGGATCTGTAAAGACCACACCACCAAATGTCTTTCCTTTTCCTGGGGCTTCCTCTTCCGTAGGGCTTCTTAGACTGGATAGGGCCGGCATTCCTCTCATTTGCAATTAATTATTAACCTGTCTCCTCTTTATTAACCTCACCTGCCTGCCTGATTAGTGCTATAACTTGGTTATTCACCATCCAGGAAACATCAAAGGGTTGTTGCTTTTTACTCTAGAACTTTGAGACATTTGAACATTCGTACATTTTAAACATAAAAACATAATTTTACACAATGGTTTTCTCACTGTGGGAGAGAGCTTCATCTGCTCACATCCAAAGAACACGCATCCACAACAGAAAGCACTTGAAGCTTAGCGCACTCATTTATTTGCCTTGCAGCTCAAATCTAAATGTTTTACCCCAAATCATGCAGCAGGTTGAGTCTGGTCTCCTATGATTCTAGTTCCGTGTCTTTTCTATTACCCAAGTTTAACCTCTCCATAGTTTATTAGTTTTTTCTTGAAGAAAACTAAGTGCTTAAGCTACCTAGTACAAAATGAACCTGTCTCACAATTGCCTCCGTCTTCCAGGCTAGCAAAGTATATAAGCAAGTGCAAGAGGGAAGAACATTTGCTGGCTAAGTTCTAAGAGATGGGGGGTTCTAGTCCTGATTTCATGTGCTCTCACATTTGGTGTTTGACCATTTATTTGATAATCTTGGCCTCATGTTCCTGATGGAGTGTTAGACTAGGTATGTCTATGGAGAATCTCAATTATAACATCCTATGATACTCTACTACTTGGCATCTACCTTTATTATGAAAGTAACTGTTTGTTAAGCTATGTTAACTTTTTTTCCACCACTATTTAGTGTGAGTAGAGTGAGACCTTATTCTGTGCCTTTACACCAAAGAATTTGACTTTTCCATGGCCCACAAAGGAAATGTAATAAGTAATACGCATTCGATAAATATGTGTTGATAAAAGGGAGGAAGGAGTAATGAAGAGAGAGGAATGGAAAAAAGTAAGCAAACAAGCAGTTTTTCTCTCCAAAACTGAGAACATCTCTTATTCACCTAAATTGTAAGGGGCAGACTAAATTATGACATGTCCCTGGAAGCTACCAACCTTTAAAATTTGTTTTCATTGGCACAGAAAAGCCCCCACCCCTCATCCTAGTATTTCTTTTCTCTTTTTAAATTATGGGAGTAATGTTTTCCTTCCAATACTGGTTCTCCTCTGTGCTCTTAAGCCCTGCAGTTATTCAGTATAATTGACTGTGTGACAAGTTGAGATAGAAGTAATGTTGGGTCATCAATCTAAGTCACATATCAAACTAAGAAGGTATTATGGGGCAAATCACATTTTAATCAGTCGGAGCTTACATAAATGCAGCAATATTGATAGCATTTATGGTTTGTATAACAGCCTGTGGTGTGACAGAGCAACAGCACTTTGAAATATAGTCAGTGGATGTTAATGAATGGTAAATCATAATGGAACTCCTGTGGTATTACATGATGTCCATGTGAATTCTCTAATAATTTATAATGCTTGATGTGATTCCACAGCATGTGACAAGAAGTGTGATTATTTGTAGCTCCGCTTGACCTGCAGCATAAAATTTACTTTGGAGGCAATGGGATGCGTTACTAATGTACAGGAGTATTCCTTCTGGAGAGGCATTTCAACTCTTCCAGAATCAAGATGTGGCATCAGTTGCTCAACTGGAACATAACTGTACAGTGACTAAACATTATCTTGCAGGAAATACACAAATACAGTTTTTCCAGGAAATAAGTGGAAAGTAGTTTCTTAATTACTAGTTCATAGCTGCCTGGTCTCAGATGCCATGATTTTGAGTCCCTGATGCTCTAATCTTAGACTAATTGCATCCTTGACATCTAATTGTTCTGTTCTAGCCCTGACAGCCACACTGTTCTTTCAAGTGCTTCCTGTGGAGGTGTGAGAGGGAAGGGGGAAAGAAGAGGCTTATAATAGCAGACTAAAAAATTAAGGATACTTAGCCTCATTCCCCAAATTTCTCAAAGCCTTTAAATTTCAAGAGTAGAAGAAGCATGCTAGACTTTAATGATACTTTTCCTCCACATTATTAAAGCGCTCCCACCAGTGTTATGTTGGGTGACTGACAAATGAGTCAAAAAATGCTAGAAAATACTAATTGGATTCAACTGGCCTTTATTTTTTCCCTAATTTGTACCCAGAAATCAACTCTTGTTAATCTACTTGTAAATATCAGTTGCAAAAATATGAGAAGCAAATGAACAGTCTTCAAGTAAATGATGCATACTTCTTCCAGAACCATCGTCCATTTCCCTGCCCATTATTCATATATTGATACTGGAGCTGAAGAGTGAGGGGCAGAGAATTCCTGGTGGAGTGGAGGACTTCATTTACCTCTTTCTATGCAAAACCAACAGACCCTTAGCCCCTGGGGAAAAAAAAATACAAATTTCTTCCTTTTGAAAATATCACAGAAGCAGCTGCTCCTCAGCTATTTTGAGTGGCTTTTCTGAGAACAGCTTGTAGCTGCAATATTGTATATGGTGGATGGCTGGCAAGAGCCTGGTTGTGGGAGGGGAAGAAGGAAGACTGAAAGCCAGTGCAAGCTCTGGTGACTGACACATGGGGATCGAGGATGTAGAAAAAGGCCACGCCCCAATAATGGAAAGAAATGGATGGGAAGGCAAAATTACCGTGGCAGAAGTGTTAGCCTTTTTAATTTATCTAAATCAAGCTTAACACTTCCAATCCGTTAACACAATTTTAAGTGAGAAAAGACAGAGATTAGTGTTAAAGACAACAGAAAGAATCAAAAAGAATAAAGGAAGAGAAATAAATTGAAATGCAAATGAAATTCCAGGCTGCAAAAAGGCAACAGGTAACAGCCAGCTCATACTCAGCACAGGACGAGTGTGCGTATTTGTCCTACACTGTCTTGCACATTATATCTCTGGCTAGAGGCTAAAGAGTTTTTAGGTCCCTGCTCTGAGTCATAGTTACTAACCCCTGTGTACAAAAAGGAAACATGATTAACCTGTGGATGCTGAGATAGTAGTCAGTGTCATCAGAAGAGCACAGGTATCTGAAATCAAGCTGAAAAAAACAGAGGACCCGTGTTCTTAGTAATCAGAGAGGTTCAAAGCAGCAGTTACTTTTCGACCTCGAGTTGCTAGAAAACATGCTCATGACAACCTTAAGTGTTATTGCCCAAATCCTCTGTGTTTTTATTCAAACACCTACTCTCCAGATTGTAGGTACTTAACATCTCAAAGCCCAGGTCCGACCTGGATCCTCGTATAACCAGGTCTTTGTGTTTATGATAGTTTCACCTTTTGTTTCAAAAATCAAAAAATAAACAATTGTTCTGACTGAGTAACACAGAGTCTCTGTTTTTGATGTTTGTTTCTGATTAACTCCTCATCTCTATCCTTAACTGTAGCTTTGACCACATGTATTTAATTTAAAAAAAATCACAGATTGATGAGTCATACAAGGCAAATAGAAAAGTCCAGGTTTTTGAACATTTTGAAAGCGCTCCATACAATACAGCCCCAAATAATGCATTTACTAACACTAGAGAAACTGTTCTCAGTGACTCTGTTGTCACTTCTAGTGCTTTGGCCATCTGAAAGGGTGTTTTGGTTATCAAAAACGATCAGAGTCACTCCTGGACTTAAATGTACAAGGGTCAGGGATACTAGATGTCCTGAAGTGCACTTATGGTCCTGCACAGTTGAAGATTGCCCTGCATTCTGCAAGACTTTAGATATCATACAGTACACTCTTAAGATGAAATACCTATTTATAAATTCTTAAATCTACAGCATAACTCTTTTAAGTATAAACGTAAGATACTTTTTGCATGGGTTTAATATACAGTGACTATTCTAAGAATGCAACTATGTGTAAACAGAGAAAAGACTGTAGTTTCTTTGGATCTTTACTGGGAGTTGATTACCATTTTGTAAAACCACAACCTCCATGGAAGTGCCTTTTATGAACTCCGAGTGGCAACACAGTTCACCCATAGCAGACTGCACATCTGCAGCAGTCACATTCATGGTGACTCTACGAGTAGGTCCGAACACCTGACCACGTCATTAGCTCTCCCAGTGTAGTCATGTCCGAGCATTTGCACCTTGGAAATACATACTTCCTTTTCCTAAATGGAATCTGACAAGACCAATTATAGATGTATCCCTTATTGAGCAAGGTTTTTCTTAGTATCGGGTAATTACCATAAGACAGAGGGCCTATTTCTTGGACTTCCATGAGTGGAACATTCTCGTGCAACTTTGATCAGAACCCTTAACTTGATCCGATGTCTACTGTGTTCTTTGCCACTCTGACTCTTGTAACCAGGTTCTGTCACTTTTCTCCTGTGTCTTACTTCTACCTCCTCAAGGTCTGACTGATAAGTTTTCTGGATGTTAATTATTTAAATCTTTCAATGTCTGCTAGTTAAACTTGATACTTTCTTCCTCCTCCTCCTAAAGAGTCCCCTTCCCAGTCAGTATATAATTCTTGCTCTTAGAGGATAATATTATCCAAATCAAAATAAAATGTTCTCTTTTTTCTTCAGTAGGGTAGATACATTGACACAAAGACTCCAAGATCTGGTTCTTATAGCAGAAATGCATGGATTAGACATCATTGCCATTAAAACCAGCCAATTACCTTCCCTTTCTCTGACTGAATTGGTTCTAAGTGACTTGTTATATTTGGGTTTCCATACAGAATTTCTGACAGAGGTGAAACTGAATTGATGAATTGGCACAAGTTTCTTGTACTCTTTGCACTTGTATTAATCATTACAAATCAGTAAGTTGACATTATTTCTATGCAAATATTTTATGAGTTTAGTTGCCCTATTCCATTCCCTGGGTCCAATTAATTCTGGGTATGCTAGCAAAATAAAATTCATGGATAAGCAAAATCAAGAAGCAGATCATAGATCAGGTATTCACGTTCAACACTATGGAAACAATTAACTTACAAAGGAAGAACATCAAACTACATAAAGACGACATGCTGTACTGGAGGACACTTGAAACACAAACTTTAGAGTAAGAAATATATGGAATTTAACCCATGCTTAGACATTTATTACTGTTTGAAGAAATGTTGAGATAGTTCCTAAAACTTATTTTAAATGCTTAACACACTTGAACGTGCCCACACTCACAATAACTTGGTATTTGCTATTTTAAATGTTTAGATGGCACACGCATCCTGCTGTTTGCACTAACAGGAATGGGCTTTATTATAAAGGAAATAACCCTGGTTCTTAGAACTAAGGAATGTTTAAGTAAAGGATATATAACTAGGGCTTATTCTTTGGATATTATTCCACCAGCTCCCATGCTGTCCTCTGATGTCAGCCACTATTATGATGGAGAAAACCAATCCTAGACTGGTCTCCTTATTCTTTAAGAACAGTCAGTAGCTGATTTCATTGCCACTCCCTTCTTCTTGCTTTCTAGCAATTAGAATAGTAGTTGTATGACATGCTAGGACTTACCCATGAATATGGTGCCCACAGAACATTTTTGAGTAGCAGCCACTGTACTCCCCCAGTTTAGCACAAACTGTAAAAGTGACCCATGTGGAAACATCCACCATTACTATGGGGAACACTGGTTTATATTTTAGCTGACTGCCAGTACACCAGATTCTTTTTATTCTTTTACAGTGGGCACTACAGAGGCCCAATGCTAGACCGTGGATGGGCATGACAAGAAGAGAATGTCAGATGAGACTCAGAACCTATCAAGTCCCCACAGCCGGGATAAATCTCTGCTTGAAACATATGCCATAGTTTTGGTTAAAAATAATAAAGCTTTCTTCTTGTTTAAGCAATAGAGGATTGGAATTGTTGCTTTTACTTCTGGCACATTCATAGATGGAGGGAATCCATCAAACACTGTCAACACTTTGGGGCTACAATTCTTACAAGAATTCCTCTAAGACCCATCAGTTAAAACAGGTATAATATTATCTACCTAATTGAATAGTTAGACATAAAATATATAAAGGAATTTGTATATAATAGGAATTTAAGACACGCTAGCTTTTAAACTCATTAGTATAAATTGGAGCTGGCTAGGGCCTTTCATCATGTAGGGGAAACTATGACTCATCCCAATAGCCACATGCTTATGAATAACATTTCTTGTCACGTTTTCATTGTAGGAACTTTTTAAAGGCGATTCACAGAAGAGTGTTTCTAATAAATTGTAATAATTTGCTACTTTAAGAAATGTAAGTATCCAGCCTAATCTGCCAGATTTTAAGAAAACTTGCAAAGAATTAATAATAAATGAGTTCCTATATTTAAACTGGGTTAGAATAAATGGAACTCATGATATTCTGTGGTAGCACTATTGGTATGCTATTGAATTAGTGCACATATTGATATCTGGGACGCAATTTAAAAGGCTGGAGACACTGTGAGGATATGGGGGGGCGGGTATTAGGACTTTGAAATATGTGGTATTAACAACTGTGAGCAATAGGAGGCATTCACAAAAGAAATTCATGATTTTCAGCCTGTGAAGGGAAACAACAAAAACAGAAACAAAAACAAAACTCTAGTGAGCAAATCCTGAGCATACGTATACTGAATCCATGCAGAGAAATAGACATTGGTTGCTTTACTGCAATTATTTTAGGATATGCCGTTATTAGAAATATGAGGAGAGGTGAATTCTATAGTGGATAATCCCTGAGGAAACAGCTCTAAACTCTACCTCAAACTGTAATATGATTCCCATCAATCTGTGAAAGCTTTATGTTGTGCTATATTTAAAGGTGAAGAACCTTAAAAGAAAAATATAATGCCCTTGAAGGAAGGATTTTATGATAAGGCATTGTCTTTTGATGAGAAACAAAATACAGGAGAACTCGTCTCACAGTATACACACTGGTTATTTAAAAAAAAAAAAAAATTGACTCTTTACCCTCCATATCGACTCATAAAGGGAATTTTTATTTTCAGCAAGGTTGAAAATCTGACAGCCTGACATGCATAATGAAGGACAGCCCCAAATTTGAAGGGATACAATAGATTAATGCTGAGAGAATGGGAAGGAAATCACATATTTTGTTATTCAGAAGAAAGTACAACGTCAGAATAAAAGTACAATGTCAGAATAACAGCCATCCAAATGGACAAATATGAGAAAAAATCTGAGACACAAAGATAAGGAATCAAGTAAGGAAATACATTTGGAAATGCAAAGTTATTTGGAATTATGTTTCAAGTAATTATGAAAAGTCTAAAGAGTGAAAATTATTTGAACTGTGCCTTCAGAAATATCACATGAAATAATTGTTATATGCTAGTGTCATGAAGTGAGCTAATCACTTGTTTCAGTTTTTGTTTTAATAGACATTAGTTTTTAGAGCGGCTTTAGGTTCACAGCAAAGCTGAGTAGAAGGTACAGAGATCTCCCATATGCCCCCATGCATGCACGGCCTCCTCCACTGTCAACAGTTTTTTAAATGTGTTCATGGGGGAGGTGTAACAATCACTATTGAGAGGAAACTCACGGATGTTCAAGAAACTTAGAAATAAGTGAAACCCACGAATAGATGGGATTAGTCATCTGTACGAAATAACACAAGAGATTTTCTGAAGACGTGTCATAGGGAAGTCTATAAAAATACAAAATCAAACAGGAAGATAACCAAAACATAATGGGATCACAACTAAGAAACCTAGAAAATTTTCCCTTCACTTTTTTTTTTTTTTTTACACAGTCTTTCCTCACACAAAGTATAGGATAGGCACCTCAGGTAATCTAGAAAAAGAGGGTGTCACATAACAGGGATTGATCAATCTGCTTCTGATACAAATGGGGAGAGAAGGCCGCGACTGGGGGACTCAAGCATTTGGTGAGTGAACACAGCTAACAATACCATTATGTCTCCCAAGCAACTTCCTTTGGCTCCAGGTTTGGCATATACAATTCTGGCTATAACTGACTTCTGATATAGACTGGGAGAGAATAAACTGACCATTCTACACAAATTTGCAGCCTACTTGCATATATTTATTTTTTATTATATGTTCATTATTTGCATTCTGGTTAAAAAGAAAATCTTTTTCACTCACATTCTAATCAACACTGTCTGTCGTCATAATAACATCAGATTTTATGTATGCATCTAAATTTTTTTTAATTAAAAGATAAGTTCTCTTCTCATATCTGTCATTGACAAAGTACTGTCAGCCTTGTTAGTCTCTGCAATTTTTTCTTTTTTTTTAGCCAAAGGACTAAAGGTGGCCTAAAATAAAGCAAGTCCTTAAACTGTACTCTACCATTACAAAGTAATCACTGTAAAGAATATGAAGATGAATGTGACATTTTTTACATTCATAGGACTAAGTGAAAAATTTAAAAACAATGTTTATTGTATAAGAATTTAAAGTAGCAACAAAAATACTGCAGGATGTGAATGATTAAATGACAAAATAACCATATAAGTGGTATAAAACAGAAAGTAAGATTTAAGTCTTTAGATTGAACTTGGAGTGGTCAAGAGGAGATAAAAAATTATTTTAAAAATATACATAGGATTATAGTTTCTACTTCCATTGTAGAGAGCTGGAAAGAGCATCATTCCCCCTTTTCACAACAAAAAGTGACAAACCCCAAGTTGCCAACTTTTCTCGAACCCATCAAAAAGCTGAGGTTGCAAGGTAATAAACTAGCTCAAAACCTAGGGAAAGACAAGTGTGGATGGGGAGAGAGAGATTAGAAGCACCTGTTTATTTGGAACAAATGCAGCCACTGTTTGAAGAATTCAGCTAGAGTTGTTCACAGATTGGCAGATGCTGAGTATGAGCTTATGCAGAGTCCCAGAGGAATGCAGATGTAGGGAAAGTCTGTGCCCACTGAAAGGCTCTTCTCCTTGTACCTCACTAATGAGTTCTGAGGAACGGCCCCTCATGGTGCAGGCATGGGGCAGGAGAACAGCAGCAGCTGCTGAGAGGCACAAAGTCCCACTCAAATCCTTCTCTCCTGTTTCCCCTACAGACCAAAGCATTAAACTTCAGGGGAAAGAGCAATAAAAATTGTCATCCTTGGGACACCACTGAAAACCCATTGGTATGAGGAGGGAAGAGAAAAAAACAATCTCTCTGGCTGAGGGACAGGAACAGGAGCTAAGCCCAGAGTTGGTGGAGAACACGAGTACTAAGAAGCCACACTCCCAAGCCAGGGACTCATTGCCTTACTTAGGACTGAGGCCTAACAGAGGACCCTTTCCCTTGCCCCCAACCAACCTAATAAGCACCAAGCAACAAATAACAAGTAACAGTGAAATACTGTGGAAAAGAGTTGCAAAAGCACAGAGACATTCTTGGCACAGCATTAAGAGGAGACCTAAAGCTGAGAATGAAAGAGATATTGAGAACAATTCTCTGACAGTCCATGACAAGCCACACTGGAGCCCAAGGCAAAAGGAAAAATGAGTGTCCCTATACACACTCATCAAAATATCCTCTCATACTTTGAACCAAGTGACAAAAGTGGATAAAAGTTCTACAATAAGTACATATGATTATTTCACAACAGAAAAGCATATTCAAAGAGCTGAAAAGGAATAAAACAAAAATAAGACTTTCCAGCCGTAATTCTATGTTCACCAAATATATGTTATAATGGAAAGAGGAAGTCCTTCTGAGACAAACAAATCTCTAGGAATTTTATTGCCAGCAAATCTGCACTGTAAGAAATGTTAAGAAAAGTTATTCTGTAAGAAGAAATAAATTAGAAAAATAGGATCTACAAAAAGAAGAGCAATGCAAAGAAAATGGAATAAAAGTATAAAATATTTTCTCTTAATATTTAATTGCTCTGAAATATAAATGATTGTCTTAAGCAAAAATACTAGCTATTTATTGTGTATTTATAGCATATGTAAAAGTAAAATGCTCAACAATAAAAACACAAAGGATATATTTGTATGCTTGGTTTGATCTGTTCACTTATATTCATATATTATACATAAATCAGTATAATATTATTGGAAAATACACTCTGCTTAATTAACGATGTATATTACAACCCAAAGGACAACTAAAAATTTTAGAAGAGGTATAAATAATAACAGTGCAGATAAAAGAGAATTAAAAACTGGATACTCCATTATCCTTTAAGAAGTTACAAAAAAGAGGGAAAAACAATAACAAAAAAGAGAAGGAACAATTAGGAAAACAACTACAAGATGGTAGATTTTAACCCAACCACATCAATAAGCACACCAATTAAAAGACACAGAATGTCAGATTGGGTAAAAAGACTAAAGTATATGATATGCTATCTACAATAAACTTACTTTACACATAAAGACATAGATAGGTCAACAGTAAAAATCATTCAAAACATTCACTAAGACAGACCATGTTCTGTCCTTTAATACAAATTTCACCACATTTAAAAGAGTATAAATCAGATAAAGTATGCTCTCAGACCATAACTGAAACAAATGAGAAATAATATCTAGAAAGCCCCCAAATATCTGGAAATTAAACAACACACTTCTAAATAACCTATGGTTCAAAAGGGAAGTATTAAAGGGAAATTTTAAAATATTTTGAACTAAGTGAAAATAAAAATACAACATGTTAATGTTTGTGGGATACAGCTAACAAAGTGCTTAGGAGGAAACTTATAGAAATAAATATATAATTTAGAAAAGAAAGTAGTTCTCAAATCAGTAATTTAAGACATCTTAGAAACAACAAAAAGAATAAATTAAGCCCAAAACAAGAAGGAAAGAAGTAGTAAACAAAAATCAATGCAATTGAAAGAATAAAGACAATAGAAAAAATAATAAAAGCAGAAGGTATTTCTTTGAAAATATCTTATCAAATTGATAAACTTCTAGCCAGACTCACCATGATAAAAAAAAAAAGAAGCAAATTACCTATATCAGGCATAAAAAAAGATACCACTATAGACCCTTTGGAGAAAATATTTGCAAATTACATATCTTACAAAGGACTTGTACTCAGATTACACAGACTTTCAAAACTCAACACTAAGAAAACAAATCTATTAAAAAATGCACAAAAGATTTAAACAGTCACTTTGCCAAAAAAGATAAATAAATGGAAGCTAAACATATGAAGATATGCTCAACATCATTAGTCAATAGGAAAATATAAACTCAAAAGAAATGCCATTTTATACCTATTATAATAGCAAAAAAATTATAAAAACAAAAACATAAACAACATCAACTACTAAGGAAGGTGTGGAGTAACTGGAACTCTCACACTTTGCTGGAGAGAATGCCAAGGGGAACAAGCACTTTGGAGAAACATCTTGGCATTTTCTGGTAAACTAAGTATGTACTCACCCACGTGACCCATCAATCACACTCCAAGGTATTTATACATGAGAAATGAAAACGTACATGAACCCAAAACCCCTCTATTAGAATGTTTATGGAGGCTGTATTTATAATTACCAAAAGGTAGAAACAGTCAAAATTTTCTTAAACTTGTGAATGGGAAAACTGTGGTACACCCACAATAGTATATCATCCAGCAGCAAAAGGGAACAAACTTATTATACTTGTAACAACATAGAGGGCTCTCATATGCATTGTGCTGAATGAATGAATCTACACCCCAAAAGCTACATACTGTATCATTCCATTTATATCACATTATGGAGACAAATCTATAGTTACAGAGAATAGATCAGTAGTTTCCAGAAGTGGGGTTTGGAGGAAGGATTAACTACAAAGCAACAGTAGAAAGCAAATTTGGGGGGTAATGGAAATTTTCTGTATTGTGTATGGGGTGCATATATGACTTAAGCACTTGACAAAACCTGTAGACTGCACACTACGAAGGGATAGTCTCACTGTATGTAAATTGAAAAATAAATTTTAAAAGAACTAAAATTATTTTTATATTAAAAAAATCTATGATCAGCTGGAGGTTTATACAAGAGCTCAAAGACATAAGCCATGTCCAAAAAAATTCATGGAAGAGAATGAATACAAGTTTAACATGTGTGTAGTTTATCCCATAAACAATGAACAAGAGGGAGCTTGAGTCATAGTCTCATTCTCTAGGTATTTATAAAATATTTCTGGAAAGAAGAATGAGATCAGTGGAGACAAGATTCCACAGTATGTGTGTGATATTGACCAAAAAAATAAAGAACACATGATATTGAATAGTAGTTTTTAATATTTCTAGCAAATTTTGGAAGAAATAAAACCATTAACTATCTAAAGGGCAAATAAGTCAGGGAAATAGCCTGTTCTTATAAAAAAAAATTCATGATTAATAATCTTGAAAATTCTCTAAGGGAGTTATGTGCTTATGAAATTTTTTTTAAAAAGTAGTTATGTGGCGTATTTGTGGCTTGTTAAAATATTTCACAGAGACCCTCAGAAAATTTACCTCTAAACTGCATTCATGATAGTTTAAACACAAACACTTGTAGTCACTATTACAATGTGGGTACTTTTCAAAAAAATTACCCACATTTTATAACTTTACACATTTTATTTCATAAGAAGATAGTAAAATATCATAGAAAGGTGTGGTGAGAGTATATGTTTCTCATGTCCAAAAGAGGTAATGGGAAGATATTTCAGGTCACAAAATGGTAAAAGGTAATACTGATAATGAAAATACTTAAGAAACATATATAAGATCAGTACACTTTAACAGTTCCCTGATTAGAAGTATGGATGAAATAGCAATCCCTATTAAAGCAAAAATTTATACATATGTACATATCTCTGTGTGTCTGTGTATATACGCATATGTGTACATATATATAAAAACTATGTGTGTGTATATATATTTAAACTGTGTGTATATATATGTATATATACACATATATATCTATACTGCAACATAAACATCAAGAGAATTTCTTACTAGCTAATAGGTAATTTTGTTGAAAAATTTCCATTCTATATTTTTAACATTTTTTCTAAAATTGACCTAATATTTATATGTTACTTAAACCAAAACAACAAAAATTAATTCCAGGAATGCTGTTTTTTCTTAAGGGTGGCTCCTATTTAGTTTGAAAATTTTTATTTAACAATATTCTAATTGCATTTTTTAAAGGTTACATTTTTCTTCTTGCTGAGCTTTACAAAAAAAAAAAACAAACCTGATATATTGCTAAGTATTTATATTAGTCTTACGGCTTATGTATATTTTCTCATTCAATTCTCACAACAGTTCAATGGATTAATTATTAGTTTCCTCATTTATAAATTGGAAAAATGAGTCCCAGGGCAGTTAAATCCCTTTTGCTTTTTCACACATTTATTATACTACGGTAAAATCAGATTAAAATAAGGGTTCTATCATCTAGTGTTCAATATAGTTTTATTTGTTTCTTCTACTCTGTTGCATATTTAAAAGAAAAAAAAACACTCATTGACAAGTTCTATGGAAGTTGCTCTTTGGATAGATTAAGGTATAGTCTTTCCATTAAGGCTAAGGGTTTAGAGATTTGAAAAGGTGCTTATTTGCATATAAAAGCATTGTCTATATAGAAAAATCACAGTAATTCCACAAAAATACTTCTAGAACTAAAAAATGAGTTTACCTAGATCACTGTATACAAGGTCAAAATGCCTTATCAGAATGCGATCATCTCCCAGGTTTTGGAATCTCTCAGAATTGTTCAATTTAGGCATTCCAGTTGTTCCCCCAGCCTTCTAAATGTGCTGCTTGGTATTCAGTTAATAAAGTCAAGGTAACTCACAAAATTTCCTGGAGCACTTCTCTGAGTAGCTTCCTCCTCTCTGATATACAGCCTGTTTTCTGGGCCATTTCAGCTACCCCAAACTTCTATCTCAGTCTTCACAACTCATCAAGACCCCTAGGCTCTGTTTAAGATCTCCCCACTTGAAATGTGATTCAGTAAATGCTTCAAGATAGAAAGCTGGGATGATTGTATGACTCACCTCACTTTTTCCCCTTCTGCTAGGAACTGTGTTTATTCACTTCTTGCAGTTCAATATTTGAATGCAGTTATTTCTTATTTCATTCAGTTTCCTAGTTGATTTATGAAAGAGAGGAAAATTCAATCCTGATTTCTTCATCATGGCTAGAAACAAAAGTATAAACTTTAATTATCATATTAAAGTAAACTGATCCATTATACTCTAGTGCAATATTTACATTAATAGTAAAGCACAATATAAGATTTCAAAGACATTTAAAGGCCATGGTTATTATTGTCTTATTTGAGCTACTGGAATGGAAAGGTTGAGATACTTATTTTGCTGATTAGCTTAGCCTATAGCCTTCTAAGCAGGGAAAAAAAGAAGTGGTACACAGATGGACAAGGTGTTCTTAAAATTTTTTTATACTGATGTAGTTTCAAATGTGCAAAAATGATACAAGGAGAATACAAAGAATATCTGTTTGCCTGTATTAGTTTTCTATGCTGGGTAACCAACCAGTACAAACTTAGCAGCTTAAAGCAACATATATGTATCACCTCAATATTTATATAAGTCAGGAGACCAGGCACAGATTAGTTGGCTCTTGTGCTCAGAGTCCCTCAATCAAGGTGCCAGTCTGGTAATGTTCCCTTCTGGAGTTTAGGATCATCTTCTACCCTCACATGATTGTTGGCAGAATTCAGTTTATTTTAGCTAAAGGACTGAGCTCTCATTTTCTTGATGGCTGTCAGCTGAAGGCCGCTCTCAGCTCCAAGAGGTCACTCTCCATTCTTTGTCAAGTGCTTTCTCAGACCCTCTCATAACACAGCAGCTTACTTCCTCAAAGCCAGCAGAAGGATGTCTCAGACATTTACACCCTCTTTTAAAGGGCTTACCTGTTTAGATCAGACCCACCCAGGATAATCCCCCTTTTGATTAATTTAAAGGTAACTGATTTGGGATCCTAACTGCATATGCAAAATCTCTTCACCTTGGCCAGATAGAGTAATCTAATCATGGAGTGACATCCTCATTGTCACAGGGCCCACTCACATTCAAGGACAGGGAATTATTCAGGACATGTACAATAGTGGATGCGAATCTTGGGAGCTGTTTTAGAATATACCTCTCACAGTACCCTTTACACAGCTTGCCCATTGTAACATTTGGCCACATTCACATTTGCTTTCATTCTGTTGTGTGTGTGTATGTTTCTATATATAGGCATATCTCATTTTATTGTTTTTCACTGTATTCTGTTTTGAAGATACTGCATTTTGTTACAATTCAGGTTTGTGGAAACCCTTCATTAAGCAAGTCTATCTGTGCCACTTTTCAAAAGCATTTGCTCACTTCATGTCTCTGTGTCATGTTCTGGTAATTCTCAAAATATTTCAAACTTTTTCGTTATTATTATATTTGCTATGGTGATCTGTAGTCAGCTATTTTTGACTTACTATTGTAAAAAATTACCACTCACTCAAGGGTCACATAATGATGGTTAGCATTTTTTAACAATAAAGTCTTTTTAAAATTAAGGTACGTACATTTTTTAGACATAATGCTATGTACATTTAACAGACTCCAACATAGTATAAAAATAACATTTATATGCACTAGAAAACTGAAAAATGACTCACTTTATTGTCACATTTGCTTTATTGAGGTAGTCTGGAACCTAACCAGCAATACCCCCCAAGGTCTGTTTTCACTAACTGAAAGAAATCCAAAAAGAATTTTTGCTTTAGGACAAAACACAGAAAACAGAAAGAGCATTCAGCATTTGGTCTGCAGCGAGCCATTACAGAGGCAGCACACTCCCTGAGCAGTAAGAGTGGCACCAACAAGCTCCTTCCCTGGGAACTACACTCAGCCTCTCAGCATGGAGATGCCATAGCTCTGAACTGTGTCTGTGAGCATTTGTGCTTTATCTTGATTTACTTTGTGCATCTGTTAGTACAATGTATCCTAAGGTTCTTCACTTTATGCCATTTCAGCTTATGAAAGGTTTCACAGGACACTCTACTTTGTTACACTCCCTCATTCTCTTTTGATATCTAAACATCCAGAACATGATATTGCCTGGATTCTGAGAATCTCTGTCATATTCTGGGAATTTTGTAGTGCTTTTGTCAAGTGCCTTCTTTTTTTGTTCACATTTTCATGTGAACAAAATAATTAAATCCTTCATGTGAATCCAACATATTTTACATTTGGGATAATTTTTTGTCCCTGATAACCAATATGCTAAGAAATCGCATATGTCATTAAAAGAAGACATAAAATCTGTAAGATATGAGGGGGCAAGACTACAGAAAATTGGAAAAATAAAATCTTGAACGTACACAAAGAGTCAAATAAGTTAATGTATCAAAACTTCTCTGTTACCCTGAAGTCAACGCAACTAACCAATGTCAGCTCCAAGTGGCAACAGGGAATTTCAGAATGTAAATGAAGGAATGGCAGCAATGCAAAGATTGCGGTGTTGGGACTCGGTCATGATTTTGAACCTGCTGTGCCACTTACATTTGTTTGTGCCTTTTGGAAAGTTATTTAACCTCTTTGAGTCTCAAGTTCATCATGTTTAACATGTACTTTGAGTAGGAGGATTAAATGAGATTATGAATTTTAAGGGCCTGTACACTGAAGACACTCAGTAAATTAAGCTACATAGCTACAATTTTTAAAATAATAGCAGGATAAGTAATCAACAGAATTTGATGCTTAAATAAGAAATCTTTAAGTATGATATTGATATAGCCAGTTTATGTATGACCAAATCTGCAAGTGAACAGCTGATACAAGGGCAAGCTCTAGTGTGTTAAATACTGGAAAAAATGTTTCCGATTGCTGTGGGTATTCTCAGATCAAATACTGTTTCTATGAAAAATTGTGTGAAATAGTAAAAATGAGGCATAAATGAGAAGCTAATGAATTTGCATCATTGTTTATGAAAGAATCAAGATGTGATGTGTCAAGTATCAGAAAAAAGCCTGCCTAACTATTTGGACTTAACAAATATTGGTATAAAAAAATACAGGAATTACTAAAAGAAAGAATATTTGTGACATTAGAATGATTGTCACACCATCTCTCACACTGAAGCAATCTCACTTAGCTACAAAGACGCAATTTTGTGAAAAAAATAAAGATAATTAAAACTTGATTGTTGCAATGCTAATTAAAACAGTGTTAAGGAAATGACTTATTTTGATTGAAATCTTGCTGCTACTTCATTTCGTTTTCATGAATATAAAAATATAACCCCCGTTTTGTAGCAAGATAATTAAAGCATTTAATTTTCAGTCAAAATTTGCTTAAACCTGATGCCTCAAAAGCTGAATAATACTTGTCTTACTAAAATACAGATGTTCCAAAAAAATCTTGCCAACTGGGTATCAGTTGTACTGATGTAACAAACAAGCACATTATTTGGTGATGGCAGACAGGAAAACTGTATGAATCACAGCGAAAGTAAAAAAACAAAAAACAAAAAAACCCAGTATTTTCAAAAGATTTAATAAATAGCTCTGAGCCTTGCCAGAATAGAGGATTGAAGTAGGACATTTACCCAGGGAAAAGTAGCTCAGGAGGGCAGCTCAGGCACATTTAAAGCTGCAGTGACTTACCGCAAGTATTCACAGACCTTTAAAGATGTTGAAGCTCTGGTTAAAAAGAAAAATTCATTAGGCACATTTAGAGGATGAATTAAGGTATTTTTCCAAGAGTTTATGATGCAATGGAGGAGAGAGAAACTTTTTATCTAAATGAATATTCATTACTGTAAGATTTTTAAAGCTCTTGACTAAAATCTAGCCAGTTTCTCCAAAATTTAGATTTGGTTTGAAGTAATGACAAATGAAATCAGGCTGACTCATCTTTCATAATGCTCCTCCATCTGTCCTTTTTCTTTAGACCTGACCATCTATACCTGGATGCCTGCAATCCTCAAAGATAAACTTGGCAGTCATTAGCACATGGTTTTTGAAGACAAAGACACAGATGAGTCATTTAAGGTGGAAATATAATGTGAGGAGAGAAGCTGACCCCAAAATGAACTCCAAAGACTGCCAACCTTTCTGCTAGAGAACATGATGTTGGCAAAGAATCTGGGAAGGAGTACCAAAAGGTCGGTAGAAAGTCAGGAAATATGTGGACAATGGACTGAAATATCAAAAACATTTTTTGAAAAATATCCATAGGATTTGGTTATATTTGCAAGAAGCGTTTTGGGTAAAGTGTTGCATGCAGAAACCAGATTAAAGTGTTGAAAGGTGAAATACTCGTAAGAAAAGAATGTTTATGCGCACAGCTCTTTTCAGAGGCTGTAATGGAAGGAGAGGTTCAAGGAGGTAGAAGTAGGATGACAGGGACAGAGTTCTGCAGAGAACATATTGATCAACACTGTCAATTATTACACAAATAAGGACTAAACATAGTTTCTAGCTGATTGCCTTGACAAGGGTCATTTCAGTGGAGAGTTGAATGCAGATACCAAGTTGCCAGGGTTTATAATAAAAGGATAGCCATGATTTGGAGATACAATATATGTCAGTTATCAATTTATTGCCTCTCAGCTTCACTCCTTTCAATATATGCTTTGAAATAAACAACAGCATTTATTAATTATATCTCCTTTACAGTGAGAATGATGCTAAATTTTCTCAGTAGAAGACACTGGAGGGACATTGAAAAAGGAAGGAGCTCTCCTACAATTTTTTTCAGGATCCATAAGTGGGCTATGTGGGTATGAGGACAGCCTGTGAAGCCGGCTCCCTTCATGGGCCCAGAACGTGGTCCCTCTGAGACCCTGTAGCCTCGGCTAGTAATAACCTTTCTGTAGCCCACTCTCCTCAGAAACCAGGGTCCTATGAGCTCTGAGGGCCTCTTACCGTCAC
The DNA here is from genome assembly GCF_003031525.2 of Neophocaena asiaeorientalis asiaeorientalis. Lineage (NCBI taxonomy): Eukaryota > Metazoa > Chordata > Mammalia > Artiodactyla > Phocoenidae > Neophocaena > Neophocaena asiaeorientalis. Next base: position 13,856,306 of record NW_020174135.1, on the reverse strand, counting down.
CAGCTATAGAACCCCCACTGGTCATTGTTCATCATCTATGCCACCAATTGCTGATGACCTGCTCCCCTCCTGCACTCTGTAGAGTGAGTGTATTAGTTTTCTACTCCAGTTGTAATACATAACCACAAACTGAGTGGCTTAAAACACAAATTTATTATCTTGAAGTTCTGCAGATTATCCAGGTGTCAACAAGGCTGATTCCTTCTGCAGGCTCTAGATGAGAATCTGTTTCTTTCGGGTTTTTTTGTTTGTCTGTTTTTTCAGCTTCTAGAAGCTGTCCACATTCATTGGCTCGTGGTCCCTTTCTCCATGTTCAAAGTTAGCAATACTGCATGTCTCTGACAGTTCTTCTGTAGCCACATCTCTCTCTGGCTACAGGTGGGAAAGATTCTCCACTCTTAAGAACCCACATGACTACACTGGGCCCACCCAGATAATTCAGGATAATTTCTCCATCTTAAGGTCCTTAATTCAATCACATCTTTAAAGATCCTTTTACCATGTATGGTAACATATTCCCAGGTTCAGAATTAGGATGTGGACATTTTAAAGGGGTCATTATCCTGCCCAACACACTGGCTTACTGCTATCCTAGAAACTCCAGACCAACTCTGGCCTGGCTAAATAAGCAGACTTCTCTGCTATCAGATGGGCTAAATCACACCTCCTCCAATTAGGTCTGAACCCCTTCCAAATTGTCCTTTCTTGGGTGCTCTCCCTTAGCCCTAGCAAACCATATGGAGTTTTCTTTCATTCTATACCATACTCTTATCATAGTCAGTACTTCTTTATATTAAACTTCCCTTGTTTAGCCTGCTGTGTGGTTTCTATCTCCTGAGTTGACTTGGACTACTATAGCTTATCTGAATATATTTTCCAAAAGTAATTTAACTAAGAAAGTACTAAAACTAAAATAGGACAGATGGAAGAAGAATCAAGGGTATTAGTTTTAGTTTGGTTTGCTTTCGCTTGAGGAAAAAATTTTAGCCTTCTAGTACGCTGAAGAAAATAATCAATACAGAAATAGGATTAAGGTACTAGAAAGAGAAATTCTTGAAGGTGGGAGAATCTAGAATCTATTCTAGAAGTTGAAAACACAGATTACCTACCATAGGAAGCCTTTGTAAAATTTCAATTTCTAGGCCCTCTCCTTATTCTGATTTAATTGGCCTTGACTTAATTAGAGACTTCTAATTTAATTGGTCTTGGGTAAAGCTTGTATCAGTTTCTTTGATGGCTAGCAATAGGGAGGCAAGAATGTGGTAGCTATAGGTGAATGTGTAGACATAGAGAACTAACATGTTAGTGAGGTCCCCTATGATTACCTCAACTGTCTCTGAGAAACTGAAGGCCATGTTGTATGTTGATAGTGAGGCAAGAATTGTGAAAGGGGATTTGGACATTTTCTGACAAACGCTTAGACACCCACTATGTACACAACTCAGTGTTTAATAATATGGAGTCAAAGAAGCACGAGACAGGGCTCCTGGCCTCTTAAGCAACTTGCTCTTTAGTTGTGAGACTGGACAAAATAATAAGTACATGAATAATAATTCCAAGTAGAATGTGTTCAGTTTAAAAGAAATCTTATAGGCAATGAAAACAATTGGAGTATAGGAGGAATAAAGAATTTTGGTTGTGTGATAGGCAAAGATTTCAAGATGTGGAACTTAAGATGTGGGCTTGAAAGAAACACAGAAAGGATGGAAGTAACGTTCTTGATCCTGAGATGGATGTGCACCCCATTTCAGAGTTTATGAGGAGATTAGCTTAGCTGGGCTGCCCAAAGAATCAATGCTGAAATAGGACGGGGAAAGTAGGATGCTTTTTATGTTATTTAAGAGAAAGCTCAAACCCATGGGAAAAAGGAAATTCCTCTGGAACTGTGAGTGGGGGCTAGTCAAAATGGAGTGACGAGAAAGACAGATTTGAGATGGAAGAGTCACGATCACCACTAAGGAGTAAAAGTCCATCCAGATAAGTTTGGGTGAATCCGAGGACATCAGACCGGTGTACCTGCTCTCCAGGCCTAGGCTAGAATAGCTAAAAGCCTTTCAGAGGAATTCTAAATTTGAGGCTTTACATACAACATGCTATGAAAATGAAAGGAGAAAGGACTGATTAAGATTCGGGGTAGGGGGTTTCCCTGGTGGCGCAGTGATTAAGAATCTGCCTGCCAATTCAGGGGACATGGGTTCGAGCCCTGGTCCAGGAAGATCCGACATGCCACAGAGCAACTGAGCCTGTGCGCCACAACTACTGAGCCCATGTACCACAACTGCTGAAGGCCACACGCCTAGAGCCCGTGCTCCTCAATAAGGGAAGCCACCACAATGAGAAGCCCGCACACCACAATGAAGAGTAGCCCCCTCTTGCCACATTAGAGAAAGCCCGCACGCAGCAACAAAAACCCAACACAGCCAAAAATAAATTTAAAAATATAAATAAATTTATAAAAAAAGAAAAAAAAAAGATTTGGGGTAGGTGAGTCTGGAAACAGCATTCCCTCTCTGGTTTTGTTTACACAAAAACAGTAATCTAAACACCCAGGTATGCTTGCTTCTGAGCGCACACATATATTTTCCAAGGGAAATCGTTTTTGAAGGTTTACTTTAAGTAAAATTAATTTTCAGATGCTTTACTTCCAAAGGTATTCCTTCCAAAATTGTGCTTCTGTGAGAACTCATTTAAGAACTCACTCATCTTTTTTACAATAATCCTTCCACTTTACAAAACAAGAACATATTTTTTGGTACATTGTCCCATTTGTAAAAACTCATGGGACACAAAACAAGGACAATTTGAATGACTAGCAATTCCAGTTGAGAAACTAAATGCCTCTAATAATTGGGTTAAAAAGATTATTTTGTAAATCAGATGGTTGTCCAGTTTTTATGTTCAAAAATTCAGGTAGAATCTATAGAGTTCTGTCAACTATTAGGGTATTAAAAATACTCTTTGATTAAAGATCACTTTGTGAAATCTGACATATAACCAGGGCAGACATAAAACAATTGAATGGCATTACTACAATAAAACCACTGTCATTTCCATAAAATGTGAAATCTTGTGTGTGGACAAGATTTCTGAACACTTACATTTGCAAACACTTTTTTTAATGAATAGAATTATTAGTCTTGTTTCGTTCAATAATATGTAATATTCACCCACAAATTCTTGAAATAATTGGATAAACCTGCCTTCCTTATTATGAAATGGATTTTAAACAAAATTTTACCTAAATTTTGTAATATATTTGGGTTCTTTAACTAGGTACTACTAATAATGGAACTTATAAACATAAAGAAACACGTTTTTTATCATTTGGAGCTTATGGTCACAGAAAGCAAAAAAAAATTAATTTCATTTTATAGAAAAAATATGGTAGAGTGAATCAGTTAGATTTTATGACACTAATGCTGCATATAAAGTAACACAAAACCTCAGTATCATACAGAAATAAGCATATGTTTGTTCTTTCATCTGGAGCAGCTGGAGGTTACATGGCAAGGGATGGGTGAAGCATTAGTACCATTTTTGCACTACTACAGGGTGATAATTGAAAACATTAAAATATATAGAACAAATTTTAAAGGGAAAGTCAAATACAAATATAAACTGCAGAGGTAAAGGACCAAGATAGAATTTGTGATTTTTAAATAAGAGTTTGTTCAATGTTTTTAATATGGAGATGATGGTGAATATCAAATCATTATGAATTTGATTACACTGGATACATTTTTAAAAGTAATGCAGCAGTTCTATTTTTAAATGTCAATATTTACAACTAAACTTATATCCTTTGCAACTATCTGAATTTATGATGAAATGAAACTAAAAATGGGTGAGTAGTAAATAGATTTTCAAATTTATTTTAGGGGGTATGCAAGCAAAATAAATGGAGTTCCACTGATTATGAATTTCCAGAACCAAGGAGAGTGTGGAATTTCTGAAAGACTAGCGAACGGCAAGAAGCCTGAGTCTGATCAAAGCTCATCATGTTTGGGAACCTCACAATAAGAGGCAATGATACTAGCAAGGCCCATAGGACACCTGTGGTAGGGTGTAGCCCAACCTTTTTTTGGTAAAGACTTGCATACAGGACTTCTGCATCCTATGGAGAGTCCCTATTCTAAATCAAAAACCTCTAGGCCTTATGGCATAGCTAGAAATCCAATACCAGAAATTCCTGAATTAGACCTCAGGTCTGGGTATACAACTCGTAGGGTAATTACAGGATTAAGGAATGAGATAGGAAGCAGATAACATGGTCTTATAGACTGGTAACAGAGAAAAGATAAACAGAAGGTAGTCTCATCACAGAACCATATTCTCTTCAAGGTTAAAAACTACAACTTGTATCATTTGCCAAATCATATACCAAAGTTCAGGCCAGTTCAAGTCAGCCGAGACAAGGCAGGAAAGGCATGAACAAACAAACCGGGTCACATAAACTGATACACTGAGGATGAAAGCCAATGGCTAGAAACCAGAAGGAAGAGCATCTGGACCAGAGGATAGTGTAAAGACCAGATACACAGCCACCCCTCCCCGTGCCCTGAGGTTTTAGTAGATTCTCCCTGCACCCAGGAAGTGTCTTGGGAAGGAGGAAGGGCAAGGGAGACACCTTGAGAAGTGGGTTACCTTCTGAGTTATGACCCACACAAGGCTATTAAAGCAGAAGAGACTAAGACGCTTTAATTAAAAAGATTAAGTGGTTTCTAACAATCACGTGAATGTGTGCTTGAGAGCAAGATGTAATCCATTATAGGAGAATTCATGTTCTGTACTTTGTACATCTAAGTTGTGGTGTCCTTACACTGACTTGTCTGCAAATAACAATAAAATTTATGAATACAGATACCTATGTACATTATAAAATGCCAAGCAAAATGTAAATAGTCTATTTTGCATAATAATTTAGAGATTTTAAGATTAATTTCACAGTATTTTCTTTCATATCTTTTAAAATGTTTGAGTATTTGATACAAACAAAAGACTGTGTGTTGACTCAAGGAAATTGTATCAATGTAAGGTAATTTAGAAAGAAATTTGGGGGAGTAAAAATCATCCACCCAGATAAGAAATTTCTTATCAAGTTATTCTAATCTATAATGCCTAGACTGGGAAATTCTTTCACCTACTCGTTCTATGAATGTCTAGTGTCTATCCCTGATGGAAAAACTAAATTACGCAAGTATCAAGATTTGTTCTTGCCTGAAGCAAGCAAATTAACTAAATGATTTCTCAATTTTCCTTCCAAGTCCTATGATTTAACGAGGTTGTGCAAAAGATGACTAAACACAAAATGTGAGGAAATGCTGTCAACGATGAGTGTGTTTCTTTAGAGATGTGAGTGGCTTCAGAGCCTTGATGGTAAGGGAAACGTGACCTTCTATTGAAGGACTGAGACTCATTACATGTATTCATGAGGTATTTACCAAAACCCATTAAAGCAATTGCTTAGGCCTCCCTCTTGTAAGGTCAGAAAAACAGGGCAGAGTATTTTCCAGGACTGGCTTCAAGAAGGGACTCAGGAATGGATATGCCAGGATAAATGACTAAAGGGTCTGTGTCAGTCACAATGCAATCAAGAGACAGAAATCATAATAGCTCTTTTAACAGAGAAGATTTAATATCCAGAACTAAGTCAGTATAAAGAATTATTACCTATATAAACTAGAAATGCAAAACAAAAACACTGAGAAAGGATGGAAGTAGTGCCTGCAGGAAACAGATACACGCTGAGAAGGTACCTGGAGAGGGGCTCCAAGGAGCTAAAAACTAGACCTTTCAGGAGGGGACACTGGCTGGCTGGTGGCTGTGTCTCTGAGGCTGGTTTTGCAAGTGTTACATAAATTCCAAAATGGGGTTAATTGCTGCTTCTCCAAAGAAATGCTGCTGTTGGGGTGAAGAAGGAAGACTGAGGGAACTGGGGAGATGTTATTTAATTAAAGATACAAACTTGCAGCTAGTAGATAAATAAGGCCTGGGGTTCTAATGCACAGCATAGTGATTATAGACAACAATACTGTAACATAAACTTCAAAATTGCTAAGAGACTAGATCTTAATTGTTCTCACCCCAAAAAAAGAAATGATAATTATGTGATGTGATGGGGTGTTAGCTTACCCTAAAGAGGTAATCATATTGCAATATATACATGTATCAAATCAATTCATTTTGTACCTTAAGCTTACACAATGTTTTATGTCAATTATATCTCAATTGAAAAAAAAATTTTTTAAAGCAGGAAACAAAAAGGAACAAGTCTCTTCTTCCTCTTCCAGCTTTGCAGTCTCCCTCTAGCGCCCTGATTGGCAGAGTCTTACAAGAAGATTATTGCAAAGCAGAAATGCAGTTTGCAAAGTACCAGCTCCAGCAAGACGAAGCAGAGCACAGAAGGGTGAGTTTGAGGCAAAAAACAGATGGCTTAATAATTGGAATGGGTTAAAAAATTTAAGGACAGCAGTTTGTCAAATTTATAGAAAATAAATCTATGGAAATGCACATCTAAAAGACAAATACAAAAATATCAGCTAATGATTGAAATGGTAAATCCCTAACATTTATATGAAACCACCTTTTAAAGAATACAGGCATACCTCGTTTTATTGTGCTTTCTTTCATTATGCTTCACAGATACTGTGCCTTTTACAAACCAAAGGTTGGTGGCAACCCTGAACTGAGCCAGTCTATCAGCACCATTTTTCCAACGGCATTAGCTCACTTCGTTTCTCTGTGTCACATTTTGGTATTTTCGCATTATTTCAAACTTTTTCATTATTGTCATATTTCTTATGGCGATCTGTGATCAGTAATCTTTGATGTGGAAAAAAGATTACTATTGAAAAAAGATTACAACTTGCTGAAGGCTCAGATGATGTTTAGCATTTTTTAGCAATAAAAGTATTTTTTAATTAAGGTATGTGTGTTTTTTAGGCATAATGCTATTTCACACTTAATAGACTACAGTATAATGTAAATATAACTTTTATATGCACTGGGAAACCAAACAAAATTGTGTGGCTCATTTTATTGGGATATTTGCTTTTTTTTCAGTAGTCTGCAACTGAAGCTGAAATATCTCCAAGGTATGCCTGTACATAATTCTGGTTTATAAAAAGCTACAAGCTGCTGGTGATCAAACATCGTTTCCTTATATTCAATCAGAAAAAGATGCTGACATTGAGAGCGAAAATCTAGATGGTTTGGGTTCAAAATATACTTGGGGCTCAGATTAGGTCTTTTGGAGGGAAGTAAGAGTGATGCTGATACCACTTCAGCCTTGGTTCTCTGAGACTGTCTAGCTCAGGAGACTTTTTTTTTTTTTTGGCACTAAATGCAGTACAGACAGAGGTGGGATGTAATGAGCAAACCACCACCATTAAACCTTTCAGAAGTTGACAATCCAGCCTAAAACTTAATCCAAGTGTTACCTATGACTCCTGCAGAGCTCTGCTGTGAACACATCTGTGATTATCTTCTTTAGAAATAACCTGATACCCATATGGAAAACACGAGAGGCCACATACACTGGATTCTGTGCTGATAATCTCCTTCACTTTTCTCTATTGTTCACACCACAAATCACATGCCAAATAAGGTTATAATCAAAATGAAGATCCAAACAATGAATAAGAAGGTATGCTTTAAGAAGATACAAAGACATTCTTTTCAGGCTTATGAAGACATTGGAAGTTAAAGAGTTAAGAATCTTTCTCGAAATCATGAAACTAACGTATGACAGAATCACAGGGCTCTAATCCACTTACCCTTAAACCATAGTAATTTTCACTATACAATGTCACCTCCCTAATATCATTATAAACAATTTTAGTGGTACCATGAGGCATGCTGGAAACAAATTAGAATTATTCCTTAAAATAAGGCACAAGTGGGAATTCCCTGGTGGTCCAGTGGTTAGGACTCTGCGCTTTCACTCCCGAGGGCAGGGTTTCCATCCCTGGTCAGGGAACTAAGATCCAGCAAGTGGCAAGTTGCGGCCAAAAAAAAAAAAGGCACAAGCTAAATTGGGTGTTGCTCATATATATGGAATTTAAGGGAAAAAAAGTCATGAAGAACCTAGGGGTAAGACAGGAATAAAGACGCAGACCTACTGGAGAACGGACTTGAGGATATGGGGAGGGGGAAGGGTGAGTTTTGACAGGGCGAGAGAGAGTCATGGACATATACACACTAACAAACGTAGTAAGGTAGATAGCTAGGGGGAAGCAGCCGCAAGGCACAGGGATATTAGCTCGGTGCTTTGTGACAGCCTGGAAGGGTGGGATGGGGAGAGTGGGAGGGAGGGAGACGCAAGAGGGAAGACATATGGGAACATATGTATATGTATAGCTGATTCACTTTGTTATAAAGCAGAAACTAACACACCATTGTAAAGCAATTATACCCCAATAAAGATGTTTAAAAAAAAAAAAAAAAATTGGGTGTTGCTATGATATGGGCCATTTCCATTTGGCCCCATACCCATGGCCAAAGAAGCCCTGTTTAGTAGACCACATCTGCTGCCATACCCAGAAACACATGCTTCACTCTGATTCAATTAATAAAAATTGACTTAAAGAAGGTATATTATCAAATGCCATTTTCAGGATACACAGGGAGTAGGAGAAATTTTAATTTATTTAGCAAAACTATCACCAGGTTCTAGAGTGCCAGGTACCCAGGAAATACTGAATTAATACGATGTAAAGGACATGGTCCCTATTACCAAAGAAGTCACGTTCTAGCTGAGTTTTTACATGAGATGAAGATGCCCTGAAAAGTAGCAATGGTTATATCAAGATGGACGCAAAATGCCATGAAACAGGAAATGGAGGACACAGATTTGTGTTCGCCTCACACAGGAACCATCTCACCTCATTTTTTCAGGTTGTAATACCTACCAAAATCAGCATGTTTACCCCATAAGTAAACATCATAAAACGACTCCCCAAATTGTTAGGAACATTTTTCTCAAGTTTGGTAAAAGTGAATGTAACTTCCAAGACAAGCAGAAGGCTTTTATAGACAGATGAATGTTCTCACACTAGTCTTGGAATGAGGTTGGGTGAGCCACTTACAAGAGCATTCTCCTGCATTTACAAAGCCATCTCCAAAGTGTTTACTGGTACAACATATACTGTAGCCCAGTCAGCCTTTGTGTGTGTGTGAGAAAAGAATCCATGTGGGCTTCTAAGGCCCTGGCAAAATGCAGTGACATGATGGTTATAAGAGAAAGGAGGCTTGGTCAAAGAAAATAAGAGAGAAGATGGGAACAAGTGATCTGTCAAGAAAACTCATTTAATCTTACGTACTATTGTTTTTCTTCTATATACCAGAGTCCTTGGAGGCATGGCTAAAAGGAAATGGATGATGGGGAAATTTTTAAATATGTATATATATATATGTATATAAAAGTGTATATATATATGAAATAGTCATAGAAATTAATCACATTAGGTAAATCTCTAAAAATCCCATCAACTAGATATTCTCAGTATATAATCAATTACAGTGGTCTTCACCGCTCCAAGGTCTCTCTCCTCTCTATCTCTGTCTCATAGTTCCTTCAAAGTGAACTATTTTCACTCAAAGTATACAGCAGCCTGCAGGCAGAAAATCTTGCATTTTGAGATGCTAAAGTAACATCAGGAATAAGCCTATGCCCATTTTCACCAGCATATCAAAACTGAGCCTCTGTTTTTAAAGAATCAGAAACAGGAGGACTATTTCCACCAGGTTACATCTGAGCTAGAGGGGCATCAAAAGAGAGATAACCATACAAAATTTAAGATCTATTGGTGAGTCAACCTACACAGACCTTCTATCACATAAAATTTCCATGTTCATGTCCAGCAAGAAGCCTTGTTGCTAACCTGGGGATATTCATAAACACACCAGGTTGACTCCTTGGCGATTGCCTTCTTGGTTCCTGCTTTCAATAAGCTCTGAAATAATTTATCACTTGGGCCATCTGTTAATAAATGGAGTTCATTGAGTGGGTCCTCTAATTAATTAGTTTGCTTTCTGTGCTATTAATAGAAGGAAGCACACATATACCCATTAGCCCTTTGGGAGTTCTCTTGCATGCAGCCTTTGAAAAAGGCATGTTTCAAGATGGTACCATTGGGGGAAGCTGGGCAATAAGTACATGGGATCTTTTCATGGTATTTTTGCAACTTCTTATGAGTCTGTAATTATTTCAAAACAAAAAGTTTGTTTAAAAAACAACAAAATTCACAACCTACCTCAAAAATGATATCAAAACTGATATTAATCTCTTCTTCCCTTCCCTCTATTGTAACATTCTGTGTTACAGTTAGTTACAAATCCACCTGCCTCTAAAACTCTGAGAGATAGAACTGCATCATATTTACCTTTGTATCCTCCGCAGACCTTAGAATATTTGCTTTTCTAACCCAGGTTCATTCAATTAAATTTAACAAACTGAGTTCAAGACACTGGTTAAAACATTTCCTCACATCTCTTGTCTAATTCGGGAAGCTCTGCCTTACATCCTGCTTTCCTTTTCACGGCATTCAACGGAATCTGTATGCAGAATGTACGTAGGCATATGGTTCACATACTGATTTGCTCAAGGTGCCTACCAGTAAAATGTGACTGGTAGTAACACTCACCTGGATACCAAGGACAAAGAGAGTTAATTAACCCGTGATGGCAGAATACAGTACATAAATAATGGAGCATGAGAGAAATAGGGATTGTGTTATGTAAACATTCAGGTCCTGATATTCTGTTCTGGATTTGGTTTTCAAATGGAAAACAATTAATTAAAATAAAATACACTCCTATTTGGTTCTGAAGATGCTTTCTCTAAAGCTTTTTGAGATCTTGCAGCGCCAACATAAAAACATACATATATAATGTGGATTCCTGGAGATTAACACAAGAAGGGGCTCCAAAAGGTCATTGCTACCCTCCTATGACTTATATCTGTAACAGCTGGTGGCAGTTGGGATCAGTCATCTGGTAGCTGCTAAGACAAAAATTGCTATGCCTATATATTTTGTTACTTGTTAAACATAGGTCATTGTAAATTATAAAATGTATGGATAATTTCAGTAAAATTAAATTAAAAAATTAAGCCAGTGGCAACCACTATTTGAGAACATAGGTAAGCTATGAAAGAAAACAAAATAATGTCCAGGATAGAAAATTGCAAAAGCTAATAATTTTTAAGTGTTTAAACTGTATAATTTAAAATGGTCTTTGTACTTGATTTTGCCTCTAGAAATAACTGGTGAATGTTTAGAAATATCCCAATCACGTATAAATAGAATGTAACTTCTAACAGTCATTTTCCCCAAAATGTTGTTGAGTATAAATATAATCAAATTTAATCAAACAATAAAAATTTAAATAAAAACTACAAAAAATATTTTGCTATTTACTTACTTTACTTGAATGCCAGTTAAATTTTATACTGGTTTTGTATTAGCAATCTTTTCTCTATTTGCTTTTGATCTGAACATATAGCGGTGAAACTTCCACATACAGAAGTTGCTCATCTGACAAACTGGACCAATGTGACAGATGTGACCAAGGGAGTGAATATAATTAAAACCACCAATGTATTTACTATTTTGACTCATTTTGGAGACCTTAATAAAATTAAGAAGCTACCATACTGGATGAATTAAAACACAAATATGGATTCAGTTTTATAAATTAAGATTCATATGACTCATAGCAGAAAGCTGAACAATTAGAATATCTTTATGTCGATATTAATAGACAACAGAAGACATAGTATGATCTCTACCATTGTAAGTAGCTCATTATATAAGCATCACTGGTCTTCTGAAAAGCTGTCTTCAAAGTCACAAGTTATGTGATTGCTGTGGTAGGCAGGATATAGCCTTCCAAAGATGCCCATCCCCTAATTCCCAGAACCTGTGAATGTATCCTGTCATATGGCAAGGGCGAATTAATATGACAGACAGAATTGAGATTGCTAGTGAGCTGACTGAAAAATAGGGAGATTATCCAGGATTATCTGGGCAGGCTCAATGAAATCACAGGGTCCTTAAAAGTAGTAGAGGTGGATGGAAGACTTAATGTAGTGATGTGATGTGAGAAAGACTTAACCAGCCATTGCTGGCTTTGAAGATGGAGAGAAGGGCTATAAGACAAGGAATGCAGGTGGCCTCTAGAAGCTGGAAAAGAGAAGAAAACGGATTGTCCCTAGAACCTCCAGAATGAACACAGCTCTGCTGACACCTTGATTTTTGCCCAGTGAGCCCCCGTTCAGACTTCTGACATCCAGAACCATAAAATAATAAACCTGTGTTGCTTTAGATCACTCGGTTTTTTTGTAATTTGTTACAGCAGCAATGAAAAAGTAATACAACAATACTTCCAGTTTCTGGTTCTGCATGTAAGGAGCTGGGAAGCTGCCACAACATCCTATCAACAAGTAAAAAAGCTGGACAAACTGAAATGTCAACAGCACTTCCGCAATACATAAAAGAAGAGAGGGCACAGAGCAAACTACTACCCCCAAGACAGGTAAATATAGGAAATAACAATCTACCAGAACAGAGACTGACAACTGTTAGCTGTCTGCTGCAGAAACCAGTGCCAGGGTAGGAAAATCTGAACTATAATTGACACATTACTGGATGCTCAGTGCAGACAACTCTGAGAGTCAACAACCAGAGGGAGACCCAGTCATAGGGAGGGTCCCACAATTTTGTGAAATTTACCTCCAGGATTTTGGCCAGTTTATTACAGGAAATATCCGAGAAAAAATGCCCTAGTGCCTCCAGCAGAGGTGGAGGTGGGTAGGGGGAGTGGGGAGGAATCATTTTGAAATACATCAGAGCACTCTGTTCTTCTAAATAAGGCCTGCCCTCAGAGGAAACTAGTTAAGCAGAGCCTAACCTGCTGGGATATTTTCAGAGCATACCAAAAGGTAGAAATCACAATTTGAAAAGACAGAGCAAGCATCAAAACCAGACATGGCAGGGATGTTGGAATTATCAGACCAGTAATTTAAAACGGTACGATTAATATGCTAAGGACTACTAATGGATAAAGTAGGCAGCATGCAAGAACAGATGCACAGGATAAGAAGAAAGATGGAAATCCTAAGAAGAAACTAAAAAGAAATGCTAGAGATCAAAAACACCTCAGCATAAATAAAAAATGCTTTCGATAGGATTACTAGTAGACTGGACACAGCTAAGGAAAGAATCTCTGAGCTTAAGGATATCTCAAGAGAAACCTCCAAAACCGAAAAGCAAAAAGAACAAAGACTAAAAAAAAAATTAAAAACCAAAAGAACAGAATATCCAAATACTGTGGGATAGCTCAAAAGGTGCGACACAGGCATAATGGGAATATTGGAAAAAGAAGAAATAGAGAACAGAAGAAATATTCAAAACAATAATGACTGAGAATTCCCTCCAAATTAATGTCAGACACCAAGATCCAGGAATCTCAGAGAACACCAAGTAGGATAATTGCCAGAAAAACTATACCCAGGTATATCATTTTCAAATTACAGAAAAATAAAGATGAAGAAAGAATCCTGAAAGAAGTTGGGACAAAAAATCCTTACCCACAGAGGAACAAAGGTAAAAATTCATCAACTTCTCCTCAGAAACCAGGCAAGCAAGAAGAGAGTAGAGTAAAATATATAAAGTACTGAGAGAAAAATCCCACCAACCTAGAATTCTGTACCCCATGAAATTATCCTTCAAAAGTGAAGGAGAAATAAACATTATCTCAAACAAAGATTGAGGGAACTTGATGCCGGTACACCTGTCTTGAAAGAAATCTTAGAAGTTCTTTAGAGGGAAGGAAAATAGCATACGCCAGAAATTCACATCTATTACATAGAGAAAAGAAGAACATCAAAGAGGGATTAAGTGAAGGTAAAATAAAAACTTTTAGTTTTTCTTAATTACAAATAACAGTTTGTTCAAAATAATAATACCAGCAGTGTATCTGATTATGTATGCTTATTATATATCTTATTTATTTATGTATGTATTTATTTATGCTTATATATAAGTGAAGTGGATGACAGCAATGATACAAAGAATGAGAGGGAAGATTTAGGATTATTTTGTTATTACAAGGTATTCACACTGCCTGTGGAGTGATGAGATTAACCAACACACATGTCAAAGGAGAAATCTCTAGAGAAATTTTAAAATATTTTGAACTAAAAGGAAAATTAAAACAACTTATCAAAATTTGTGTATGCAGCAAAGTGCTAGAGGGAAATTTATAGAATTAAGTGCATATATTAGAAAAGAAGAAAGATCTCACACACACACACACACACACACACACACACACACACACAACAACAAAGTTTCACATTAGGAAACTAAAGAAAGAAGATCAAATTAAATCCAAAGTAAGCAGAAGAACAGAAATCATAAGAATTAGAGCAGGAATCAATTAAATTGAAAACAAGTAATTGGTAGAGAAAATCAGTTAAACTAAAAGCTGTTTCTTGGAAAAGGCCAATAAAATGGATAAGCTTCTTGCCAGGCTAAGAAAAAAAGGGAGAAGATACAAATTACTAACATCAGATATGAAATGAGGGACATCACTAAAGATCCTATGGACAATAAAAACATAATGAAGGAATACTGTGAACAACACTCTATGTTCACAAACTTGATAACACAGAGGTAACTGACCAAGTCCTGGAAAAACACAATTTGCCAAAACTCACATGAAAAAAAATAGACTATCTGAATAGGCATATGTCTATTAAATAAATTAAATCAATAATGAATAATATTCCAAAAAAGAAAGCACCAGGCTTAGATGGTAAAGTCTACCAAACATTTAAGGAAGAAATTATCCCAATTCTCTACAATCTTTCAGAGACAGAATACTTCCTAGCTTATTCTATGAGGGCAGCATTACCCTAATATCAAAACCAGACAAAGACATGACAAGAAAATATTACAGACCAATATCTCTCATGAAAACAGAGGCAAAAATCCTCAACAAAATATTAGCGAGTCAGACCCAACAATACAGAAAAAGAATTACATACTATGACTAAGTGGGACTCACCCTAAGTATGAAACATTTGAAAATCAGTTAATGCAATCCAACACATCAATAGGCTAAAAAAGAAAAATCACATAACCATATCAATAGATGCAGAAAAAACATTTGACAAAATCCAACACCAATTCATGGTAAAAACTCTCAGTAAACTGGAAATAGAGGGGAACTTCCTCAATTTGATTAAGTATAACCACAAAAATGCTACAGCTAATGTCATACTTAATAGTGAGAAACTCGAAGTTCTCCCACTAAGTTCAGATACAAGGCAAAAATGTCCCCTCTTACCACTTTTTTTCAACATCATACTGGAAGTTCTAGCTAATGCAATAAGACAATAAAAGGAAATTAAAAGGTATACAAATTGGGAAGGAAGAAACAAAACCATCTTTGTTCATAGATAACATGATTGTCTATATAGAAAATCTGAAAGAGTTGACAAAAATACTCCTGGAGCTAATAAGGATTATAGCAAGGTTTCAAGACACAAGTTTAATATACAAAAGTCAGTTGCTTTTTAGATACAGCAGTGAACAATTGGGATTTGAAATTAAAAACACAGTACCATTTAAATTAGTATTATCACTAATGTAAATCTAACAAAAATGTGCAAGTTCTGTATGAGGAAAACTACTAAACTCTTATAAACAAAATCAAAAAAGAACTAAATAAATGAAGAGATAGTCCATGTTCATGGATAGGAAGATTCTGTATTATCAAGAGGAGAGTTCTTCCAAACTTAATCTACACATTCAATGCAATCTCAATCAAAATTCCAGCCAGTATTGAGAAACTGATTCTGAAGTTTATATGGAGAGCAAAGGACCCAGAACAGTCACCACAATATTGGAGAAGTACAACAAAGCTGGAGGATTGACACTACTTGACCTTAAGACTTACTATAAAGTTACAGTAATCAAGACGGTGTGGTATTGGTGAAAGAATAGACAAACAGATCAACTGAATAGAACAGAGAGCCCAGAAATAGGCCCACCTAAATATAGTCAATGATTCTTGACAAAGGTGCAAAGGCAGTATGATTGAGCAAAGACATTCTCTTCAACTATTGGTGCTGGAACAGTTGAACTTTCACATACAAATAAATCAACGTAGACACAGAGCTTACATTTTTTACTAAAACTCAAATGAAGCACAACCAAATGTAAAATGCAAAACTAAAAAATTTTCCTGAAAATATTCTATATATGTATTTATTAGTTTTTTATCTTTAGAAAAAGGACATCATGCTGTCGATATCTTTTAGGACCCATTGACCTCTTTATAACAACATTAGAGGTAGCCTCCAGTGTCCACACAAAAATCCCAAGTTAAATGCCTGGGACTGACTTTTCAGTTCAGATTTTTACTCTATCTTTCTTGTGACTTACCCCCTATAGTGGGATGTTTGATATTTTGCTACCCAGTATTCAGTGTTCACCATCCTAGTAAATAAACCTAGTTTCCATCTTAGGGAACTCCTCCACTGTCAGTGCTCATGGCCAAGTACAGTCTCACTCCAGTCTTGGGAATGGTTCACATTGCCCATTCCCAAGCCAACCAGCAGACCACATTTGACTCTCTGATAACTTTTGCCTCTCCAATCACAGTGAGTCTCATACCTTGTTGGGGATGAAGGGTCAAAAAAACTCTAATGTCTTCTGGGTATAAAGAATCTAAGGCCTGGAACTACTCCATCTATTTTGCTACCATAAGATTAGGACACTCTCAGGTGCACAAAGGAAGAGAGCTAGGAGATGTGAAGAAAGGAAGAGCCGGGGGTCAGGTGACATGACTAAAGTCTCTGAATCAATCCATTGCTGAAGCTCCAGACCTACCCAGTGACTATTCCATTACCTGAATAAACAAGTCTCTTTTGTGTTTGTCAGTGTATATTTGGTCTTATTTCACTTGATATACAAAATTCCTTAACTGTCAGCACCCTCCTATGCAGTAAAAGGAATTTGCTAAGCAATTTCCAGCCCTGAGGGGGAAAAGAGATACAAGCAAAGAAGTGCTTACACAATTAGTAAAAAAAAAATATTTAAGACAAGTATGAAAAATTAACAGTCCCTATTCCAGAAAATGATACCTTTTCAAATTGGTTGTATTGCTTTAATGACTGCATCTAGATTTTAAGCTCCTAAGACATGTAGTCTCCTAAGTGGCAAAGATAGTAGAGCCAGGTGGAAAACTCATGAGGCCTGATGGAATCTTGATGCTTCCAGTGGGTGACCTTGGGGGATTAATATAACACTTTTGAAACTCAGTTTCCTTAACTCTACCATGAGACTAACAACGTCTCCTAGCAGGGTCTTTGTAAGAGTTATATGAGATTAGACGTGCTTGACATAGAATAGGTATTCAGTATGTTGCAAAACACGGTGGTATTCTTTTTATTAACAGAAGCAGTGTGTGTTTTACCTCAAAAAATCATTATGTGAGCTGAAATGGTCCACGGCTTTACTAGCCTGGCATATCTTATGTTACAAGTGGGACCTGATTTTTCTTTCTGCTTGATGTTTTCCCTTTCAGTATTTCCTTCCTCACCCAGAATAGCGAGAGACCCAAAGAGTATGTCTCAAATGCATCTACCCACCCTTGAGGCCGTTGGCTGGGCTCTCTAACTCCCACTGTTGGGACCCCAGCTTCAGCACAAGTGCTCCTTCACTCTGGTCCCTGCTTGCACAACTGCCACCTGGCAACTCTGAACTGCCTTTGTGGACCTCTCAGGAGTGGTGCTGACAACCAGGTGGTTCTCTTCCTCCCGGTCAGCAGTGTCACACCCACACCGCTATTTGCTTTGTTCATCTATTGGACCTCACTGCTGTCTGTTATGTTTGAATCATTGTCCTTCCCACTGTATCACCTCTGCCACTTCTCACATCTGTTTCCAGCTACCCTGCATTGATTCCATAGCCAGGTGCTCTGGTCTGCTCCTTTTCCCCACCCCCAGGCTGATTAATTCTATTCCACAGCACTGGATAAAACCCACAGAGCCATTTTCTTCTCTAAGCCTCTACTCCAGGTTTCCGTTCATGAAATACCAACATGCAATTTTAACAAAAGAAGCTCACCGTGGTCTCAGTCACTAAAACAGCTCTAGGAAATATTTCCCTATTTGTGTATTTCCATTCTGTATTACAGCCTTCTCCTCTAGTATAGTATGTGGCTATAAAGTAGTGGGTAGAAATGTGATCCAATTTATTTTTCACGCAATAAATATAAATTTAATGTTTTATTATAAATTGCTGCTAGTGTAAAAATTTACCCCTTATGATAGCATACTTTATTATTTTTGAAGTTGCCAAGGTGATCTTTTTTTATTTTATATAGTTGATAACTTTATTTTGCAATTGACAGAAATAATTTCAAACTAGGATATACTTTCTCTACAAAGCGAATAAATAGTATTTTCATGTGAGTACAGAGAAAGAATAGACTTCTGATAGAAGTGGAATAATAGAAAGGATCGTGTTTCAATTTTATAGCCTTTCTGTCCATGATACAACATTTGACTTATAACCTTCCTTTTATGTTCACCATCTGCATACTGCTACGACACAGGAAATGTGAGATGAGTCCAGGTCGTTTGGATATATAATATTAAGTATGAACATAACATCTAAATAGAATGAGCCTTGTCTGGGGCAGTGGACTAGAAGTCATATAATTTCTATCTCTCAGTCACCATTCATTTGTTATGTCCTTGAGCAAATCATTTAACCTTTCTATTCCTCAGACTTTTCTATGAAATAGGATAATACCTATTCCCATCACAGGCGCTTGTAGAAAAAAATCAAAATTAAAACTGTCTGGCATTTTACATAAACTGGCTTTAGAAAAAAATAATTCCTGGGTAGTAATTTGCAAACAAAACCTATCTACCTTGGCCACCACCTTTATATATGCAGATTCCTTGTTAACCTCAAGAGAGGGAAAGAGATACATAACTCTAGCTAAGAGCCCAGACTAATATAATAATAAAAACATCTATCAAGCACTTACTATGTGTCAGGCACTGCTCTACACATATTACCTCTATTAATCCTCACACTAACTAGATGAGACAGGCACTCTTGTTAGTTCACTTGAGTAAAGTTAGTTAGGCAGTTGAGAAAAACCAGGCAGCAGGAGGTTAACTCAACTGCCCAAGGTTATTCAGCTGGCATGCAGTGGAGCTACATTTAACTCTGGGGTTGATCCAGAGCCTGAAAGCCCCAGCTCACCCACTGGGGGCACAGCCATCCCCACTCTGCTTTAACGTCTCCCAGGACCACAGCAGACGTGGGTCTGCTACCTGGATGGGTTCTGTTTGCCTAAAAAACTAAGAAGCATCCAAGGGAAAACTCATCCCGAAGAAAGTGATGATCAAGGAGCACAGATTTGGATAAACTCTCAATATTGTGAGAGACAGATGATTTTTTTCACCGTCATGATGCCTGTAACTTGGAATGTTCTTTAGACAGGCCAGCTACTCAATGGATAATTATCAAGCACCTACTATGTTCCAGGTACTGTTATTTTTGCCAACGAAGACATCAATGAACAAGAAATATAGAGTCCCTGTCTTCAAAACAATTCCTTCTTATTGCGGTTGGCGAGGAGAGAATAACAAATAATATACAAGCAAATAAATAAATAACTAGCATCATTTTAGATATTAAAAATTGTTATGACAAAGACATGGAAAGGGCTTGTTTCTGAGTTCTATGAAGACAAGAGAGTAAAATGTAAAAAACTTGTTTTTGGAAAGCCATTCAAGCACTTTTAGAAGCAGAGTTTGTAATTTTTATAATAGTGGTAGGAATGGGAGGGTATTTTTCTTCCCTGAGTTGCTGTGGGAGTAGGGCAGCAGAAACACTGTAGCTTAAGCTACAGGCTACAACAGCCTTCACATTTTCATCTATGCTGGAGAATAGACATTGTTCTTTATCCTAACAGAAAGATGGGTCAACAACAAGAATAAGGACTTCATCAAAGAAAATAAATGTAATTATAGACGTGAAATAACAAACAGAAAAACAGAGCTCACTATTTTTAAAGTAGTGAAAATCAAATTGTGATGTTTTACCTTTAATTAGGTTGGTATGAATTTTTAAAATATACAGTGTTGAGAAGAGATATGAAAAAGCATAAATAATTCTACTCAGTAATGATTTAATGAGTGTTTACTATGTTCCAGGTGTCTTGCTAGATACCAAGGGTACATTCAGTTCTTCAACAAACATTTATGGAGCATCTACTATGTTTGAGGTGGTTTGCTGAAGACTGGTGGTCCCTGGTGTATAGGACAGGCGTGGTTCCCACCATTATGGGGCTTACATTCTAGCAGAGAAGACAAACATTTTAGAGCACACACAACAAAATATATATTTAAATAGTGAAAATGCCTATAAAGGAGATATTGTGGTTTCTATGGGAGTTAATAATTTTAGAACTAACCTCATTAGGGCAGGAGAATTTTCTTTTGAAAAATTAACATTTGATCTGAACTTTAAAGAATGAGGAGAAAACAGCAGGGCAAAGAGAAGAGGAAAGTAATTTCTAGCAAATTCCACAGTATGAACAAAAGCATGAGGTAAGGGGGAGCAAGTGTGTTTGAGAAATTAAAAGAAAAATCAGTGTGACTGGAGTAAGAGAGGGCAAGAAGGGAATCGCAGGGATGAGGTGGAGAGATGAACCGGAAGCAGACTGTGTAAGACAATGAGAAGCTGCTGTGAGGATTTAAGTAGACAAAGTAATACGACCAGAAATAGTGGTGAAGATGCAACTAAGGCTCTGCCCTCAAAAAGCCGACATTCTAGTAGGGGAAACAGGTATTTTCAAATGTAATTGGGGGAAGTATAAATTGGCATAAAATTTTTGTCGGGCTGCTGGGTAATATCTCTAAATCTAAAATATATTTGCATCCAGCAGCCCTTCATATTTCATAGAAATTCTTGCATATGTTTAATGATGTTAATGTTATTGAAAATGAGAATAAGTCCAAATGTCTATCAAAAGGATATCAAATTATACAACATAACCATAAAATGAAATACGGTGCAGCTATTATAAAAGAATAAGCTGAATCTGTAATATATTACCCTATAAAGATGTTTTTAAAATGGCAAAGTTTGGGGTTATAGTTATGTCTCAATTTTTTTAAACATACAAATAAACAGTTGACCCTTGAACAACACAGGTTTGAACTGTGCAGGTCCACTTATATATGGATTTTTTTTTCAATAGTGTACACTACAGTGCTACACAACCTATGGTTGGTTAAATCTATGGATGCAGAACTGGGAAAACTGAAGAACCCAGTTACTTATGGAGGAACTGCAGATACGGAGGGCTATCTAAGTTACATGCAGATTTTCAACTGCGTGGAGCATCTGCACCCCTAACCAACTCCCACCTGCTGCCACCATTGAACAGTGGTCCAATGCATATATATCTGGGGGAGTTTGTACTTGCCTATTTTTGCTAGATTTCATTATAATTACTATTCACTGAAATGTAATATTTATCAGTAAAGATACTCAAATACATAATAGATACATAAGAGATATCTTTAAGGGGGTATGCATTTTTATAATAAAATGAGAAAGATCATTTTCAAAGCGAAGGCAATGAGACAAATGGACAGACAAAAAGTTACATGCTTGCTATTTTTGGTCAGCACATTTCTCCTCCATTAAAAATGAATGCCAGCCACTGGACAATGGGTAACCAACTCAAGTTTACATGGGTAAAGAACAAATTCCAACTTTTTACATAATTTGTTATTATTTAATTAGTGTTTGTTTATTACCAATATAGTATGAAATATTTGCAGGTGATGTTTCTGTTGGTTTTAGACCCTCTAAGCCTTAGGACAATGATTGGTTCTTTGCAAGCATACAATAAATGATTGTTGAATTGTTAAGAGTCTAATAAAAGCTGACTTCTGATCCTTTAAACTTGGGAAATCAGCCTAGAAAAGTGAAAAATGCCAGAGGCCATATGAGAAAAAGGCAATCCCGTGTCCAAGAATCCCAATTTGCCATCTAAAGAAGCAAACTGACTGCTAACAAAAATGATCATAGCTGCAACTCAATCTGATCTCTGCAACTGTATTTCTCCAGACATCACAGAAGACTTCCTTTAGGATAATATCACAGCCGACTAAGATCTCATCAAGGACCTCTACTGCCCATTAGAATCATTTAAAATGCTCTCAGCTGAAGCCAGCAAAACATTTAATTATGCAGGATTTCTGATTGCTTATCATCAACCCTGTCCTCGTTCAACTCTTCACCCCTTGTGTGTCTCCTCGATGGAGAGTCCCCATCAATCTGAACAGCAGCTTTTGTAAAGGAAGATGTGAGCGGGCAAAAGAGGGGAAAAGATCAGTTAGACTCTGAAAAGAAGAATTAGACAGAGAGCGGGTCTTTTCTCTGAAATTTCTATAACATTGCCTTATTCACCAACTTTATCTAACAAGTCAACCATTTTACAAATTTTAAATCTCACTTGTTTTCTTAACTGATAAGAAACGTTAATATATTTCACGTGAATGATACATAAAATAGTTCTATGTTTTGGGATCAAAAGGTAACATACCATAAATTATCGATTAAACAGGATTTAGAGACACGTTGAAAAACAATTTCATAGTCTCGTTTGCATAGACTAGAATGAGAAGTTATTTTGCCCAGTTTTCCTAGGAAATATGTCTTATGTTTTGACATTTAAAGACAGTAACTTCATTGTAGAACAAAAACATAATATTCTTTGGTGATAACCTTGAATTATGAGACTTAAGAGTTCTCTAATAATGCCAAAGAAAAGCTATTAAGTCAATACATATCCACTCTGGTTTTAGTATTTCAGGTTCTATGAGGATTCCAAATTTCAACAGCCTCAGCATATTGAGATTAAATAACTCAGAAAGACAAAAATATTGATATATATATTCAAGTTATTCCTTTAAACAGCCACCCACCAAAAGAAAATTGTTCTTTAGACTGAAAGAGGAGCAAAAGATGCATATAAATCCTCATTTTCATTTTTCTATTTCTGTGATATGATATACATTTCTTCCCTATAAAACAACTGAGGATAACTATGGACAAGCCAATTCAGATAACTTTTTAAGGAAACACATTAACTCTGTTTTTAGTACAGTTTCACTGGAAGTCATTGACAATTGATATTTGACAACCTGAAAGCATTTCCTGATTTGGAGCAGGTGTGGGTTTCAACAGGCATGCTCCACAGACGAAACAACAAAGCCCTCCTTGATGTGATTACGCTTCTTATTCTGTGATTGCTACTTCCTGATCAGGGATACATTCAGTCATAAAAAAAAAGTACAGTAGAATTACCCATGGATTATGTATGAAATTGTTGGGGCAAGGGGAAGAGCACAAGAGAAGGCTCTCAAATATTTTCAGTTGATTGGGGTGAATGACAGCTCCAGGTGGAATTCTGTAGAGCAGAGGATCATGATTAATACATTGTGTTTATTTAAAAGAAAATGGGGACCTGGAGTATAGCAGAGTATTTCTGAAGATATTGTCTGAGGGAAGGATAAACTGGTATAAAATATGAGGCCCTCATTATTTGAATATGCATCATGTAAAGGATGAGAGGCTGAGAGAAAAGACTGCAGTAAGGGTGGTACTCAATTTTGCTGTGAACTTAAAATTGCTCTAAAAACTAAAGTCTATTTTTGAGAAGTATTAAGGTGATATAAAAAAGTCTAATTATAAAACAAGATGTACCAACTGACCCCACTGTAAATACACACACATACACACATGATAAAGAAAATGGAATTATAGACATCAAAATATAGAGGTGATAGGATTAGGAATAAATATTATTTTCTTCTTTTTCTACTTTCCTAGAACACTTTAATTTTTTAATAGGAAATGTATCAAAAAAAAGTGCATTGCCCCGAAACTCTATAATAAATGCTCGCACCTTTACTGACTCCTTAGAGCTGTGAAATGTGGAATATGTGGGTTTCTTTCCCTCTTTTCCCTGATTCTTTCTCCCCACTGCTCCTTTAGCATTATGAACAACGAATATTGTAAGCATTTAAACGTTTATAGAGCTACCTAATACTTTGTTTCCAGAACCCAAAAGAAATAGAGAAATTTCTAGAATTATGGGGAGGGGGTAAGAAGTAGCAAGTCACTAAGTAAGGGGCAGTTTAGTTCATTCTTTTTCATTTTAGTCATGTAGCATTACCTGAAACAGCCATTTACTTTTTTGCTTGAGGCCATTAGATGAATGTCCTCAATTTACAGGTGATGTCACAAGTGACTTGGAGAACTATGTTGTTAGCCACAGGCCTGTAACAAACAGTGGGTCTGCATTATTCTCCTCCACTTCAACCAGTGGCATATTTATAACATCTTATTTTTGCAAATGGCTGCTCTCTTTCTCATTTACGAGCATAACACAAGCCAATATATATTATCGTCCTTTGAGGACAACACACTAGGTATTTGTCCTTGATGTTCCTCTATCTCTTTGGCAAATACAGAGAGATTTGACACAACTACTGTAGTTTGTTACCTAGAGCATTGAGGATTTTTATTTTTGTTTCATTTTTATTTCATTTTTGATTTTGTACTAAACAGTGTCGAATTATCTGAATCCACAGCTGCATTCTTTCGTATAGATTACCTTCTCCTCATATTCAGAGCTTCTCAGTTGCCCACCACAGGAATGGCCAACCAGTAAATCTAGATCAAACTACTAATTCCTTCCTCAAAGTCTTGAGATTTCTGCCATAGTCTCTACCCCACTACCACCGATGGAAGTCCACATTCACCTTCTCGGTATTTAAATGTTTTCTCCCTCCACAGTTCTTTTCCACCCAAATATCCCACTGCTCCACAATTAATTTCTGCTTTTGAACAGCTAGACTATATACTATGTCTTCAGTATGACATCCATATTCCATCCTATGCCTTTACTCATGGACAGGTCTCCTCCTGAAAGTCCCTTGGCCATCTTTGCAGAATGTTGAGTATGGCACTCCTATGGACATGGCAGGAAGCTGAGCCTTAATCCAGACTCTCCATTAATATGTCTCACTTTCTTTCCCAAAACACGACACATTGCTGAGGTCAAAGACAACCATTAGGCTAGAGGCATTCTGGTAACTGAATTTTCACACTTTGAGAAATGCATGAAAATGAGCAACACTAACACAAGATCTTTGGGGGAAAAAGAGAACAGGGAATTCTAGATCATAAACCACTCTTCTTACCCTGACATGTGTAACTCTGCATATTTAAACCCCCTAAATTGACCTTACAGACTAAACGCATGCCACATTTTTCTTTTCAGTAAAATATTGTAGACCGAGAGACATTCTGTGGTATAGTTCAAGAGATATTTAATAGGAATATACAATGATCTATTAGGAATAATTGATTCATAGCCAGGGGACAATATTCAGACCTCTACTCTAAAGAAGGAATCCACTAAATAAGGACAGTGAATGTGCGTTATTCGCCATCAACTGAAAGAGCAATTAAATAATGTCCAATTAAGTATTTTGGGAGCTTTCTGCTGGGATATCAGTTGAATAAGACTTTGCAATGGAGTCTACCCAACTGGGGAACCTACCAGAAGTTAGTGGCTGCAGTATGAGAGGAGTAGAGCCATTTCAGGTATTTATATTTAAATATGGCTAAATGGATTATATAACTAAGGGTTTCTCTAAAAAGTACTGGCAAAGAGCTACCTTTGACCTTTGAAATGAACTGTAGGTGTACATGCACATACACATACACCACAAAAATATACAGAGGTACTTATAATTAAGATGCAGGTTTAGTGTTAGCTGATAATCTTTCCTAACTTGGTATTTGCAATGCTCATAGTAAGGTGGAGCTAGGGTAAATTTTAGTCCATTTTTTTCCCTATTCTATACTATGACTACACACATACATACATACATACATACATACATACATACATACATACTGATTATGCCAGGCACTATTCTAAGCTTGGAATATTCTACATCTTTCTACTCATTTAATTCTCACATCAATTCTCCATTTTATAATAAGGAAACTGAGACATTTACATCATTCTCAGTAACCCAGAAGATCTTAGATGCTCTTTGGTGCCCACAGAAAGTTCATGGGGTCTCTCACAGGCCTACTAGACAAGACACCATGCTTGTGGGCAAAAATTCTGACCAGGATTTACTGCAACCTCTGGCTTCATCTGGGAAAAGTCCATACCAATCTACCTAGTCCACCCCACTCACCCTCCATCAACATGACATATATTAATTACTCAATAAATGTGTGCTGAACAAAGAAATTAACCAAATATATGTTAATACAGGGCAGAATTAAATTTCTGAATGCAAATTCAGTTTTCTGTGGTTTCCAGACCACAGAAAACTGAAAAGGGTAATACTAAGGTAAGGTAATGACTAAGGTCATCACTGAGAAAGCAAGTGCTTTAGAAGCACACCCATCCATCCGTCATTTTTTCCCAGCATCATCTCGCTGTTCTTTCCAGGGGCAGACTTATGTAGAAACACTGGGAGGGGGTTCGCAGGAAGGAGTGGTTGTCAAGCAATTTCCACCGTGGACAGTTCAATCTCAAATGATTTATGACATTTTAGTTGTTTATTGTACACAATTGCTTTATATGAAGGAAGTTTCAGTCCAGGTGGATTTATTAGAGCCCTCGGTAGATTAGTTTGCTGGCAAGAAGTGGCTTAATTTCACAGAGAAACGCCTTTGATTGTACCCCACCCCAGAAGTCCTATCCAGTATATAAAAGTTGAGGGGCAAGCCACTTAGGACTTACATATGAATGCTGATCTTTCTTGTTGTTAACAAATAAGCAAAATGAAGGCAATTAGTGACTACATAGGTAATTATGCAATGTATTTTAAGATTAGAGAGTAATCCTCTGAGAACACAGGGAGTGGTCAAATTACACTTGAACATACCCTCTAAATCACTCCACAAAGAAAGCTGTTTTGTACTAACTTTTTTGTGTCCCTCAAGAAAATGGTGAGCCTTCACCCATTTCCAATTTTTCCATGATCATAGTTTCATACTAATACTTACTCCTCACCATATGAATATAGAATTTTAGAACTGGCAAATTTATACACAAAGAAATGGTTCGATGACATCCTCTACAATGCCCAGCTCAATAACAGCCGAGTGAGAGCAGAAAGCCACCCTCTCCTCGCATATTATTTTCTCTATGAATAAGGTCATCCCAATTAATATAGCAATGCTGAGATAGAAGAAGGTCATTTAAATGAAAGCAAGTACACCTTGAGGGTGTATCAATGATTATATTATTCTAATTAAAATAGAGCCTTTTGTTTATCTGGTCTTGTCATACATTTTTTCTAAATCATTGCATTGTTCACAGCTCATTAATCAGTATCAATGTATTATTATCTAATAATAATGGCAGCAAATCTAACCGTTTTAATTTTCAAGGATCAGACTAATCCAACACTCACAGTTTCTGTAATTGCTTCACTGATACTAAGAAGAGTAGTCATGAATGTTTTATGATTATAATCCCGTTTAATTGAATTGATTCCTTAAACTAATTATGTGACAATGTTTATTGTTATTCAGTATGTCACTACACAGCTTTGCATAAGCAAATGAAAACTACAATGTTGGCAGAAAATCCTTCAGATGTCACTTTTTTAATAGAATAAAAGGTATGAATAAGCTGATAAGAGTACTGCAAACATTGGAACTAGACTTTATTTCCTCTAGGGAAAAAAAAGAGAAGTTATATATGTCAGTATACAGTTAAGTAGCAAAATTTACTATTATCTAATACTAAATGTGCAACCTGGTAACAGTACAATTCTTAAAATCTGGAAAGGCAAAAGGAAAAGGTTGCTCATACCCTAGGCAGATATATCCTATCTTTCAAAGAAAAATAAAATAAAATAAGCACACCACTTTCTATAACAAACATATAAGTAAGCATACCCATATTCTCTGTCCAAATGGTATTCTGGGGGACTAGAATGAAAACATGAGTAGTGCCAACATATATGGAATGTTTCACTGAATGTCTGTGCATCCAAGTGGCATAGCAAAATGATAAAACACGTTAGAAGACAACAGGGAAACGTATCTCAAGAACTATAACATAGTTGCTCTTTTAAGACAATGATCTCACTTCTGGGAAATTTATATTAAGGTAATTATATAAAGAAAGCTACATAATGATGCAATTGCAATGCTAATCTACAATTATGAAAGAAATCGAAATGTTCTACAGTAGATAAACAGTTCAATCAATTCTGGCATAGCAGCTCACTTGATGTAATATTATTTATATATTATAATTATAATTATAAAATCTCTGTGAAAACAGAAAACTTTAATAATCAATATTAATTGAAAAATGCAAAATACATAATAGGATTCTAATGATGCTAATTTTTTTTTAATCTGGAAAAATTGTGAGAAGGATTCTACACGAACAGTATATTTGATTATGGCAGTAAGAGTAATGAGGACTTCACTTATTCACAAAACAATCCTATAATTCAGTAATTTTCTATATTATCAAAAAGCAAAGAGAAATAGGTGGAGTATAAATTCCAAAGTAAGGATAAATTAATTCAAAACAAGAATTTCATAATTTAGATAAGCAAAAGGTATAGCAAATACTAATGATTTGCTTTTAGGCTCAGTTGAATCAGATAACCTAGAAGTGTCTTGGGAGCTATTTGTATAAATAGAAAAATGGGAAGATAGCCTTCTGCATATGCTCACCTGTTAAAAAGACTGCTCAGGGCATCACTATGCACTTTGAAAATAATAGGTAGTACTACTGAACTTGGAACAGCATCTTTCACTATGAAACATGTTAAATTGCCAACACTTTCTTGAAGTGTGGCACTGGGTATTTGATGTATCATTATCCTTTACACAATCTACCCTAAACTCATCTCTTAATCTCCTTATACTTGCTTTGTCAAATGTGACTGTAAGACATACTTCCATTTCTTGGCAAATACCAAGTATGAATGGTTACTAATACTGTAGCAAAAAAAACTGAAGACCACTGTGAACTTACAGTTACAAAAAAATGATGTATCTAATGTAAAATGTTAGCATTTTCTGGTTGTCCCTCTAATACTGAAGTGATAATTACACCACTGGGCAGTTTTCTGTTCACCTCAAGAGTAGGTAAACTGGAAGAATGAAGGTTAGAAATTTCATCTTGCTGGTAGAATTGGATTATGACTTAGGAAAAGTGCCAGAGTACATGACAGAATGCTTTGCATAGATACTCTTCTCTGCATGATTGGCCACTAAATTAAAACTTACTGAAAAATTAATATTGCTTAAAAACACACATAAAAAATAATACAAGAAGAAAGTTCCAGTTGAAAAATGAAACCCGCATAAATTGTAAACAGCAAATATATAGCTCATTTGTAATTGACAGTGTGTGTCAAATTTCACAATGTTAACTGATGGATTTCCTTTCCTCTGTAGGTTTAATCGTGCCCCTTTGTAGTCCCTACTTAATCAATTACAGGAAATATTAAATCTTCCCGAGTTTTCCTTAGCATAGGCAGCAACAAGATTGAACACTAGTATAAACCATGTGCCAACATTCTGAGTCTGCAGTGTGGTTAAGATTTCACATCAATGAAATCTTTTTGTCTCTTCACTAAAACTTTCACAATTCTCATCTGGAAATTTGAGAAAGGAACAGCATGGTGAAGATAACACATGAGTCATAATTACCTTTTGAAGTAACTTTGTATTTTGGAATTATTTTAAATTTACAGAAAAGTCGCAAAGATAGTACAGAGGGCTCACATACACCCTTGACCCAATTTCTTCTATTGTTAACATCTTACGGTAATATATTTGTCAAAACTGAGAAACTAATAACATCAGTACATCACTATTAACTAAACTCCAGGCTTTGTTTGGATTTCACCAGTTCTTCCAATAATGCTGTTCTGTTCCAGGAACTGATGCAGCATACCACACTGCATTTAGTATAATTACTTTTGGTAAGAAAAGAGGTGCATATAAATTATTTAATTTTAAAGTAACATTCTCACATCACCAATTTTCCTGCTTCATTTTGCCTCTTTCCAACTGAACTTGTAGTAAACCCACACTATAAAATTTCAATGGCAAAATTTAAAATATAACATTCAATTACACATAGATCTTGTGTGTGTAGCCCACGTGCATTGCCTAGAACACCAGGGACAATTTTATTACTGTTTTTTGTTTTTTTTTTCTCTGAATCAAAACTGCTAAGTTCCTGCCTGCAGGACTTAGCTGGCTTGGCCTGTTATCTCCTTAATGAGCAACTCCACCCCCTGCATTTTCCCCCAAAACACACTCCCAGCTTAGACCTAGTCCAATGCAGAAAAGAACTGGTTGGATTTTCATAGTCTAGAGACAGAGCAGTGATGCCTAATCAACCTTCTTTTGCTGTAGTTCACACTGCCTTCCACATTGCTGATAAATGTGGGCTGCCTGAGGCTGATAGCTGCTACAAGGCCATATTGCGAGGTGACTTACTGCCCAGCCAGGCCTTGATTACCTTTAACAGAAAACAACAGCTCAGCCACGGAGCTCCAAATGTTCAAGCATGCTTCTTTCTGATTCCCAGGTCACCATTCCTTTATTCTTAGATCTTTCAATTTAAATATCACATGGTCATTTTCTCAAAGCAGCGGACACTGAAAAGGTGCTGTCCTAGGATGATTCTGAATTCAGACTCCTAGGACCTAAAGTTTCTGTCTCTTTCTGCCACTGATTCATCTTTCCCTACCTCAGGAGTAGGACTTGGTGGGGGTGTTTCTTTTTTTATCAACACTCAAAACAGAAAAGTACTGACCCCATTTACTCTGCTCTCTCAGTTGGAGCTTAATGCTTTCTATGAGCCCCATATATTCAAAACACAAAATCTTGTTTGAGGTTTTCCTGATGGAGGGGGCTTGAATGCTGCTTCATTTGGGCCTGATTACCTGGTCCTTTACCTAAGCCTGGACATGGGGAACAGAGACCAAGGAATGACTGCCTAATCTCACTGCTTCACCACTACCTCTATTCCTAAAGCAGAAATAAAAAGGAATTTTTTCAACACAACAAAATCATACATTTATTACAATTTAAAGGGAAACCACAAGATTTAACAAGGTCTGTGTTCTCAAAGAAAACTGAAAATGTAAGCATTCTGTTATTTTCTTAAGTTTTTAAAAAGTTACTTTAACGTAATTTCTATCCATTGTGAAAATTTTGGAAAACATAGAAAAATGCAAAAAAAAAAAAAGGAAATCACTCTATGTCAGGAACACCCAATGATAACTATTATTATATATGATTAGATAGGTTTCTAATTAATATATTCAATGACAAAATAAGAATCATGATACAGCTACTATTTTTGTAGCTGGCATTTTAATAGCTTTATTAAAATATAATTTACATACCATATAATTCACCCATTTAAAGTGTACAATTCAGTAGTTTTTAGTATATTTACTGAGTTTTGTAACTCTCCCCATAATCAAATATTAGAACATTTTCATCATCTCAGAAGAAACCCTAAACAAATGAACCGTTGCTCCTCTCTTCCTCTGCCAACATGCTATCCCCTAACGAGCTTCCTCCTTAGCACTGAGGGCTGGCTGGGGGCAGAAGGGGGCCCAGTCCTCTTGGCCATGCCTGACTGGAATAGATTTCCACAACACAGAGGTGAGGCAGTGGTGGGGGGATGAGTGATATCAGTGGTCTACCCCTCCTGGGAGTAAACGTGGACCTGGATGGGAGTTGTAGGGAAAGAGAGTCTCCATCTTCTTGGCCACACGTTCCAGAGCAGAGCTGTCATAACATGGAGTGGAGGGAAGCGGAGGAAGAATAAGAGCAGGGCCTTGCTCAAATGAAATGGACTCTTACTGTTCTTACAGAGATTTAGTTCGTTTTCTTGAATAAATCTGCCTCCATTTGCTGCATGTCCTTATGACATTTTCCAGAGACTTTAAATTGTTTTTGTTCTTGTTGCTTTTGTTGTTGTTGTTTATTTTCATGTTAATTGTGTCCACTGAGATCCTTACACAGTCATTCTGGCAGTCCGCGAATACACTGAGTTTACAGTCCATAATTGCAATTTGTTTTTTCCTCTGACAAAACAGTTATATGAGAAAGAACTGTATGCTTTGTTTTTTAACTTCCAAATGATTGGAGTTTTATTGTTGTATCTTTTAATTTCTCATATTTCAATTAATACTCAGTTTTATTTTATTGTGATTTAAAATAATGTGGCTTTAAAAAAATTAATTTTATGTCTTTTTTGCCATCTAGTAAATGATCATATTTGCTGTTTTTGGAGGGGGTCGGGAGGAGTGAGAATAATGACATGAGAAAGAAGTTGTCCAAGAAAGAAGAAAAGAACATCCAAATTGGAAAATACTCACTGAAAAACTGGTCCATGTTGAGAGCAAGTTTCATCACAAACTAAATTTAAGGAAATTTCAACAAAGGCTTGCTTTGCTAACAAATTCTAACCAAGAAGCAGGCCATCTATGAATGACACAGCATCAATTTTGCAGCAAATTTATGATGTATTAAATAGTGAAAGATGATTTTCTTTCTAGCCTTCATTATTATAACACAGAAGCACAAAACCATGCAAGAGGATGAGAAGGGAAAAGCCATGCACTGACATGTAGCTTTTTGTATCAGCTGAATTATTACAGCCATTGATATAAATGTGTTTACGCAGTCATATACTACTGTTTTGTAATCTACCAAAGGATATTACTGTGCGATATGAACTGGTATTAAACTATCCATTATAACAAGGAAGACATTCACATACTATACTATGAAATGATAAAGAGACAGAGCAAGGTAATTACGGTGGTGTTAATAAGCATATTATTATGTAAACACAGCTTCAAAGAAGAAAAAAGGAAAGAAGGAATCATCTCACAAAGCACTCAAAAATTATTTATCCCTTTTTAATTTTATGGGTTATGCAAGTGTATGACCTTTCTTGGGTTTAGAATTGCTGTGCCCTTCAGAAGAGCATGGTAGTAGAGACTGGCAGTATTTACCTCTGTGTATCCAAAGACCAGTGTCCCATGTTACCGTTAAAGATGAAAAAACAGCTGAAGCAGAAGCTTCATTGGCCAAATTGCCAAGAGAATAATTTCTTTTGCGAGCAGGGAGGAGGGTAACCTGTTAATTGACAGAGTACTCCTGGGTGTGAAAGGGGGAGGCGCAAGATGATCTTTTGTTGCTCATCAGAGATGCAGCTGAAGAAAAACGAATGTCATTTTTGTTTCATAGCTCTCAAATGAGAACAATGTAAGTTGAAGGAATTTCTAAATCCATATAGTGAATATTTCAAAATAAAAATTGTAAATAGAATTGGTATTGTCAAAACCAGGCAGAATAACATAGAAGTTAAGAGCCTAGGCTCAGGGAATCCAACTATCTGAGTTAGTATCCTGCCTTTATCCCATCACAGCGTGCTAAGGACAAACAATTCACCCTTCTATACTTTAGTTTTGTCACCTGTAAAATGGGGATATTAATAGGCTTGTTCTACGGGTTAAATAAAGCTATTCATGTAAATTTATTTGAACAATTCTAGCGATACTTAACTACTCGATGAATCATAGTTGTCAATATCATCATCACCATCACTACAATACTTCATCAACTGATTGCTCCTTAATTAATCTGATTTTTAAAACAAAAAGTTTAAAACATGAAGCAAATATCCCTAATAGAGCTACACCTAGGGAAAGAGTTTCAAGACTCAGAGCAGAACAAATATTATATCTGTCCAGGATTCCCTGAGAGTAATCACCTTGGAATCCATAACTCAATCTAAGCTTAAATACCTTGGCTTACAAAATGCCAATAATAAATGAAAATGAAATGTCTCTTAAAATTAAACAGTCTGTGGTCTATTTGACTCCCTCAGAGGGCATCAATAGCAAAGGAGGAAATAGGGAGAGCCCTCATTTCTTGGTTGAGGTTTTAGTCCTTGAGAATGAAAAACAACAATAACTAAGGCCTTAAAATATATTTTAAAATATTATCATGCAATATTCTAGATTTGCCTGCAGCAATATAAACAAACAAACAAGTATATAAAAGTCATGTAGGGATAAGTTTACCTTTCCTTAAAAGGAAAGAGTATACATTCCACATGATTTTCTACTTTCCACCAATGCTCGTTCTGTCAAGTGTCACACACCATCCTTCATCACTTTCCAATCCACTTAGAGAAAACATGGTGATATGTTGAAAGTAAGTCACAAGTCATATGAGTATTACATGTTCCAGGATTCCTACAGAACTCTGTGACTTGGTCTTTTTGTCCTGACATTATCAGTCTTGCTTCTGAGGGCTCAATGTGAAGACCAATTGGATCTTTGTTAAATCCCTCTCAAGAACTTCAGAGTCCAAAGAGGCTGGATGGGAATCCAGGTTTAGGGTATTCACTCAGCTAGGGTCACCTGAGCTGAGCTGATTCTGCCATATCTTTTAGGTTCTGGAACTGCACAAGTCTGAAGAATCTTATCTTCCCTTTATCTTATTATTAGCACTCCCTAGACTAAACCTTCGTAACTGGATATAAAAATTGAAGCTACAATTGAGACACCAACATGCAATAGATATGGACGTTCAAGGCCATATCACCAAAAACAGAAGTTAAGGAAATTTTTGCAAGCCTATTTTTTTACTTTTTTATTTGGGGGAGATAGCTATTGCTTGATTTTTGAGGTCCTATCAAAAACCCTTTTGGGGAAAGCTTTGACAGGGTTCTACATCCTCATCTCAGACCTACAGTTGGGAACCTTCAAAGAAACAACTTGGAGAGTTGTCCATTTGTCCCCTGCAGTTACGGGGATAGTGGAGTGGCGCCAAGTTGCAGCGAGGAATCTAGCATAAGGTAGAGATGTGGAGCTAGAGCGTTTGGCTGCAATTGCAGAAGTTGCAAGCAAGGGGTGAGTATGTGTCTTCCATTGCCCACATGTGGGACACACAGGAGAGGAAGAGTGAGCATCCTGGTCACCAAAGAACCCTAGAAACAAGAAGCTGGAGATGGGCTAAGGGCTGAGGTAAGGAGGCGCAAATGAACCATCTGAAATGAAGCTGCATCAATAACAAGAAGCTGGAGATGGGCTAAGGGCTGAGGTAAGGAGGCGCAAATGAACCACCTGAAATGAAGCTGCATCAATGGAGGTTGAGAACAATGCGGTTGGAGGGTCCCAGGAAGGAACTGCTGAAGAAAGTTCCCCACCAGAGGGAGAGGCCAGTCTTCATGTCTTAGGACCAAAGAGCGAGAAGCCAGATTGCCAAGTAATTGCTTCACCGAAGACTTTCTCACTTTTTTCCCATCCTTCCCTTCCCATTTCCCTGTCCCAGAGGGAATGGAACCTCAAGAAGCCAGCTTGGGGAGGCAATGATGAGAAATACAGAAGCCAGTAATAGTCACCTTTCCCACGACAAGCTTCCAACCTGAGACAGACCCCAGCTGAGAGAAGATTTTGATGCTATATCAACTTGGGAATTCTGAAAGAGATTAAGGAATTCACATTCTAATTACATAATTGAGATTATGTTTATGACTTAATACTGACCAATATCTCTCTGTTATCTGTAACTAACAAGAAAATTCAACAGTCTGTAGGAGCTTTCAATAAGGGACCAGAGAAGAGGACCGCCATCTAATACATATTAAAGAAGTAATTAGAGACAAAAATAAAGTTGCATTTTGATTAAGTCATATTTGTCCAACAACCTGTTCTACCAAGGTCCATGTGCTACCTTTTACAGATAGTGCAGTTATGGGCAGGGCTGAAGCCTCCACTCCCTCACTCCCATTTCTCTTTGGCTCTTGAGTTGTACCCACTAACTCCATCTTGATTTTCAGAGCACAGTTTGAATGTTAGTCTTCTGGATAGCTCCACTGATCCTCTCTTTTTCACCTTATACATATGCCTTCTAGGCATATGTCAAGTCAACTGACATTAATAGGTCTGTAAGTTCCAAATATCTCTGCCTTTCTCCTAAGTGTAGAAATCTATCCAACTGCATATTGCTAATCTTCATCTGGATAAACCATCGGCATCTGAGACTCATTATCTCCTCTTGAATTCCCTATTATAATTTGTGCCACAGGTTCCTGTGAGTCAACCTAGAATGTAGAATATACCTTTTCCCTGAACTCTTCCTACCCAATCCAATCTAGCAGTAACTCTTATACATTTTCTTTTCTAGATGTTTATGAAATCTACTATTTCTTTTCCAGGTCCATATCCACCGTTTATATTAGGTAATAACCATTCTTTCACAAACTTAAAATACCTCCAATATACCTTCTGCCTGGCTGCCAGGATGATATGTCTAAGATAATCTCTTATTTATTATGAAATAAGAGTGTGAAATTCCCTACAAGCTCCAGTTACAAAGAACTGTTTTAAGTTCTTGTAACAGTATTTCTCCATTTTTAATGTGTGCATTGGAATTACCTAGCATCTGGTTACAATGGCAGATTTCCAAGTTGGCTCCTAGTAATTTAGTTCTCAGAAGTCTGACGTGATGTCTGAAACTGCATGTTTAACATGTCACAGGTGACTCTGATACAAATGGTCTGTGAACCAACTATCCAAAACAATGTTTTAGATGCATACCAGTGTGTGTGTGTAACACATCCATACTCTTTATTACGTTGCTCTCCTGCATTCCTAAATGCCCTTCCTGTGTCTAACCTTAAGACTCAAAGGTCATTTGCTTCCCAAAGATGATACTAATTCCTTCTCAATCTGCCCTAGATGAATCTACCATCAGAATATGTTGTACATGTTTTCATTATGGCATTTATCCCTTGTATTATATTATTTACTTACATACTACTTCCAGCTAGACTCTGAACTTTTTGGAGACAGTAACTCTACTTTATTCATCTAAATGTCTCTAGGACCAAGCACAGTATAAATGGTATATGAGACACTAAAAACTGTTTATTCAGTGAACAAATTAGCAAATGACCTTTCCCTTCTTAAGGTCTTTGAGAGGTTCAGGACAAGGAAAATTACCTTCAATACTGTTTCTTCTAACTGAATATTCTCTTTTAGCATTTTCCCATTCTCTAATTCTCTTGGTCATCATGTTAGAATAAAGTATGAAGGTGAGAACATTGCCTGTGTGTCGGGAGACCATGGCAAACTCTTGAGATATGAGGAGGCCCTAATAAAATCAATCACACAGGAAAGAAAGAGAATATTAAACTGAGGATGCATTTGTAACATCTAGCTCACTCACACAGAAATAAGTTCTAATAAGGTAACAGGCATGAAGCATGCTTTATTTCTTTGTCCACTCTGTGTACACTTGGAGCACAATATCTATTTTTAACCATGTTTGTATTCATCCTCAGAATTTTATATGAATAAGAGAATGAGTTGAGAACGCCTGAAATAAGAATCATGGAGTAAACCTAAGCATCAATTATATAGAAGAATGACTACAGTATATAGTTCCAACATCCATCTACAATTCTTACTGAAGAGCAGATTAATGACAGGAAGTAGGCGTGCTCAAGAAATTATCATTTCTGTTTACTGTGTTCTGAATTGCTCTTATTTTAGTCTTACTGATTCTTCTCTGGTCCTTCACATACTTTCTTATTTCACATGGTTTTGTGCAGGGATAACTGCTTCCTTATGTCAAGCTCTTTATTACAGAAAATCCTTATTCTCTTTGCAATTGCCTGAAGTTAAGAGTTTTGGTGCATGATTTTCATTAACTGTATTTTAAAGAGTTCGTCTACTATGCTGGCTAAGTACCTGCCACCATGTACTTTTAGCTCAGTCAGGATGTCTTTTTCCATTTGCTCTGTCCTGGAACTCAACTTCTTATCTATGTGCTTCTTGTCATAAACTTTTCATTCTTACCCACGCAATAGAGACAAGAAGTCACTTTCTTTTGTCAGGAAACTTAAATTCCAGATTTATCAGAAATATGGACACCACGATGGTTCTTGTAAAAGTCTATTAAATGAGAATGTCATGCCCATTAGATATGCAAACTACATCGGACCAAGCGGATCTACTAATTTGATGTTTGCCTTTTGAGATTAACTGGTTGACTTAATTGGTCTGACACCATAATTTGAAAGCTGTTAACCAGTAAAAGGTTATTGTTAACCAGTAAAAGGAATTATATACATAATTCACTATAAAACAGGGCACCAGCAACAGAATTTTGGGGACACTACATGACCAGAGCTACCCCTCTTAGAAATCAAATCTGGCAGGGATGTATAGGCAAATTGAAAAATGAGAACACCCTAGAGGTCAGAAGACCAGTTTTAAAGGTCTGTAGCCAGAAAGGGTGGTGATGCTATGGTATCTGGGGAGGTGGAATTTGCCAGGCCTGTGAACCTCTGCATTCTAACACTCCTTGGATAGAACAATTTACAATGGCGTGTTGAGTTCTCATAGTAGTCATAATGGTTATGACTTACAGAATTCAGAAAGCCTAACCAAGCACAGCCTTCATTTTCTTTCTTGCCATGCTTCCAAGATCTCATTTTAGGCTTTTCTTTAGAAGACTACATTTACAATAATTCCAAGTCAGCAGGAAATCCACATGTAAAATAAAACTTCTAAATCTGAGATCTGAGATGATTTCTTTTCTAAGAGGGCAAAAAGGAAAACTCCACAGTCCTGTCAGTCCTCTGTTAATGAGCACTGAATTCACAGCTCCAGGTTCTGTAAACCTCATTTAGATGTGTCAGCGAGAGCCAGAGCTATGTTAAAGGTCTGAACAGGAACAATAATTGTGAAGGCTCAATGCCAATTCCTTTTCATCTTTTAACTGCTGCCTACAGTTAGCACACAACAAATACTAAAAGGTCATCAGAACTCATTTTATAATGAGTGCATATTTATATTTCCAAACTTTTTCCTTTATAACAAAGGTAGTGACAATGGGCTGAAAAGAACTGGATTTGGCCATGGGGAACAGAACTAGCCCTGGATAGAAAGAAAGTGAAAGCCCCAATGCAGGCCATACAGTAGAGCCTACTGCCTGAAAATCCCTTTAGATCCCTACAAGAGGCAGTTTACACATCATTTAGAGAAAATGCTCTTAGTATCAGAAATCACGAGATAATGTTTATATCTAACTTCAGCAATGTGTTTCTAGCTACGGAAATGTGAAAAAGGACTTATCCTCTCAGAGCCTTGGTTTTCTCATCTATAAAGTGGGAAAACAATACCTAGTAATCTTTGCCATAGGATTTACCTCCTAGGGTTATTATGTTGATTATATGAATTAACGTTTTAAAGAGTCAGGCACTGCACTAAAGGATAACGTGTTATTATTTAACCCTTCTCATTTTCACTGTCTTTCTCATAAAAAAAGATTTTTATCTTATCATTCCTTCTTTGGTAGAGAAGAGGACTTGGGCTGATTCATCCATGCCCCTCTTGTGATGAAAGAAGAATAGCTGTGAAATCATTAACGTGGACAGAGTTACTAGTAACTAGTCACAAATACTGAGTTACTAGTACAGTTACTAACCACAAAAACAGGAAAGTTGCATTGCTATAACCACATCACCGAAATTAATGAACAGATGTACAGGTTTTGGCTATTCTGCAATCAGAATAGTCTTCTCTGAACTGAGTCCATCCTCTTCCAACCATCTACCATTTCTCATCTGGGCTACAGCTTCATGCTTGTGCTTGACATGGCATTCCCCAGCCAGCATCCAGAGGGGTGTTTTCAAAGCCGACATAGCTGTGTCTCGCTCCACTCACCATCCTCCAGTAAAGCTCTTAGAAGCCCCAGACCATCATCCCTTGTCTCACCTCATTTCCTTCAGTGCTCCTCCTTTTGCACTTGGCATCGTGCCCAGTGACCCTGCTTTTCTTCGATGTGCTAAGCAAGCCTCAACGTAAGGGCCTTTTCTCTTACTGTTCCTTCTTCCTGAAATCCTCTTTCCTGATCTCAGTGCAAGAGTCAGCCCCTCAGAGATGATGGTTATAATTGTGTCTAAAGTAGTGCCTGCCGCCTGCTGCTCCCCGTCACTTCCCCGTGTATTCCCGTCACAGAAACTATCAAAATCAGCAAGTGTTGTATATATTTATGTATTTTCTTTCTCTCACACTGGAAAGTAAGTCTCCTGAGGGCAGGCACCTTGCCCATATTATTCACTACGGTCTAGGATTACGACCCACATGTAACAGACATGTTGTAACTATTTGTTGAAAGAGTTCTAAAATGAGAAGTGGGAAATTTTTTTTTTGTTAATGGGAAAATACTTACTCCCTATAAAAGGAAGATCTGAGGAAAGATTAAGAGGGCTAAGTATTATGAAGTTATATTTCTGTGTTTTATATATAGGTGTCTATATAAAATAAATATAACTGATTGAAATTAAAACATTGTTAAATGATTCCTAATTTGAATTTGGAATAAGATTCTAAATCATACAACTACAGCCACCAGTACTGTTACAACTATGTAGAAAGAGCACTAATAACAGTTCTGGCATGTGTAAATGTTAGCTATTACTACATCATCACCACCATTAGTAGTATTTCTACTCCTACAAGTAAATATTTACCAAATACTTAATATGTAGAAGGCATTCATTACAAGTTTTACAGAAAAATCCTAGGAGGTAGGTGTTTTATGGAAAGAATGCAGGGGACGTTCTTCGGTCAGTAAGTGACAGCACCTGGACTCAGGTTGCGTTGCTATTAAAGATGGTCCTCTTAACCATGCTGAGAAATTCTCTGTGTGTAGAAAAGCACCAGTGTTATGCTGTGAAACTGTCTTTGATCCTCTCCTAACATAAAATGGAGACCGGGTTTTGACTCTCTGCACATGTATACAACGTAGTGAATTATACATATAAGTTCTCTCAGCATCTGTGAATAATGATGCCTGGAAGTGGTCCCTTTAGGTAAAGAAATGGGCAGACCACAAATAAAATCATGCTCCATGCTTCCAAAGGACAGTTTCAGTTCCCCAAATATAATGTTTCTAGGTTAAAAGTAAGTTTTCATTTCACCTTGACAACAAAAATAGTATTGAATGAAAAATGCCTCCCAAAACTGTTCTTACTATAATTACTTTATTTTAGGAAGGAACTGTATGTTTCCCCTGATATAGATGTGTATTTACCTACTTTGTAGTGTAAATCTTAA
The DNA here is from genome assembly GCF_003031525.2 of Neophocaena asiaeorientalis asiaeorientalis. Classification (NCBI taxonomy): domain Eukaryota; kingdom Metazoa; phylum Chordata; class Mammalia; order Artiodactyla; family Phocoenidae; genus Neophocaena; species Neophocaena asiaeorientalis. The sequence continues at coordinate 13,815,013 of NW_020174135.1, read as the reverse complement.
GAAAACATAAAATTCTGGCTTCAAAGAAAGGTGGTAAGATTTCCCAAATGGCCTCTAAACTTCCCTTGTGGCTGTTTTACTTGGTCCTGGATACTTTTGGATTTTCTACTTCTCCTTTCTCTATTAACATGCACATTTGGCTTCCTCCTAATATAAAAAGATCCTAAACCTTTGGAAGGCAAGTATCTTTGGCATAATAAGGACTTGCGGTATATTTCAGTTACAGAGCTGTGTCACCACTGATATATTCTCACAGCCACTGGATTCACCATTGAAGTAGATCCTGATGCAATTACAATATTACCTAAGAGTTTTACAGAACCTAGATTTTTAAAAACTGTTTCACTACAGTATAACGAACACATGGAGATGCACACATCACAAATGTACTGCTTAATGGATATTTCATAAGGTGAACATACCTCTGTAAAATCAGCCTCCAGATCTAGAAACAGAACTTTATCTGCACCCCCAGATGCTGTCCTTCTGCACCCCTACAGAATTCTCTAACCCTTAAGAGTAACCACTTTTCTAACATCTTGGATTAGTTTCCCCCTGCTTTTGAACTTCATGTGTAATACATATTCTTTTGTGTTGAGCTCTCACTATTGTGTGTGTGTGAGATTAATCCACACATTTTTGCATATAGCTGCAGTTCAGAATCATGGATTCTTAAAAGCTTAAACTCTAACAATGAAAAATGAGGATTCTACAGATGACTCACTTCACTGTCATAAACTCAGTTGATTATTTTTAGTCAAGAAAAATCTATACCATTTTCCCCTTCCATTATAGATTAGTAACTTCTCCTTGCTGACCTAAAACCTGAGTATTTTTTTCAATGTATGCTAGTATTTTTGACATTGTGTCCCTTCAAAATTCATATTTTGAAATCCTAACCCCCAATTTGTTGGTATTAGGAGGTGGCCTTTTGGAGGTGATTAGATCATGTGGGTGGAGCCCTCATGAATGAGATTAGTGCCCTCATAAAAGAAATTCTACAGCCCCTTGCCCCTTCCACCATGTGAGAATGCATCATGTACGTGGCCCTCTGTAAACCAGGAAGCCCTCATCAGTACCTGACCATGCTGGAACCCTCATCTCAAACTTCCAGCCTCTAGAACTGTGAAAAATAAATTTCTGTTGTTTATTAGCCACCCAGTCTGTAGCATTCTGTTAGAGCTGCCCAAACTGGCTAAGACAATGGTAAAATATGTATTGGGGTCTATATCCTTATCTTTTGCTCTTCTAGCAAACAGGTGACAAGAAAAATCATAGACCAAATCCTGGCATTTACTAGAGATGTCATTTATGTTTCTCTATATTCAAGGGTTGATAAAAATGGAAATGTATGCAATTTTCCCTTAAATGTCAAAAATCTTCATGCCACAGATGGAAATATTGTATTTTCTCTGTGCCTTATTGTAAATCATTTGCTGATGTGTAAATCTAAAGTCCTTTGAGGGTATCAGAAATGTACATGATGCCCCTCAGTGACCCACTTCTACATATGGATCTCTGAGCTGAAATGTCCCAGGGATCAGGGCAAGAGAAACACACTCAACTAGAGAATGTTGTAGTGATTTCACAGCTGCAGATGCTCAAGAGCACAAATTATTCCAGTTAAGGCTGGCATTAACCTAATCTCAAAATCCTTGCTTTGGTTCAGCTTATTTACAAAAGCATCACAATTCCAAGATCTGCTTTTAGCCAATTTGCCCCACTTAGTGAAAAACCATGTCCCCTTTTGGGGGATCTGTTCCACCTAAAATTCAGAATTCATGCTTGTCTAAAGACCATCATTTTGGAATGTTCTAAGCTTATCTGCAGCTTTGCAAATATATGCAGAGGATTTGGGCAACTCTTTCACCTAGGTATAAGAGGTATTTTGGAAATAAATATAGAAGCCTTCACAAATGATCACTGTCCCTTGATACAAACAAGTGAAAAATGTTTGTTCTTTGAAGTCAAGTGATATTTTGATGTAGATTTTCACTCTGACTTGTAAGAAACAGACAGACCTTGCAATACAAAAGAGGCTGCATTTACATACTGCTTCCAGAAAATTCTTGAGAATGAAAAATCACCACAAGAATACAAAACATGCAGACCATAGACTTATCATAAGCACTGCAATCAAACTGACTGTTCAGCAATCCATACAGAAGTAATATACGCATAATGCGTCTCAGAGAAAGATCTTTGGTCATGCTTCCAAACGGGCAAATGAACCAAACTGCTTGACATTTTCCATACACGTTCACTTCAATGTCTTTTCCAAAGCTTCTTTCTCTGGCTAGATTTTTTTATATCCCCGTCTGTAGGAGTCCATATCCTACTCATAATTTAAGGATGACCTCATATTCCACACACTCCCTCTGAGTCTTACCAAATGATCACATTATTTAACAAGCTCTTCAACAATTATAACAATAACGGCTATGGTCTGAATGTTTTTGATCCCTTAAAATTAATACATTGAAATCCTAATGCCCAATGTATTAAGAGGTGGGGGCCTTTGGGAAGTGCTTAGGTCTTGAGGGTAGAACCTTCATGAATGGGATTAGTGGTCTTATTAAAAAGACCTCACAGAATACCCTCATACCTTCCGCCAGGTGAGGATACAAGTAGTCTGAAACCCAGAAGAGAGTCCTCACCCGACCATGCTGACATTCTGATCTCAGACTCCCAGCCTCTAGAACTATGAGAAATAGATTTCTGTTGTTTATAAGCTACCCAGTCTGTAGAATTTTGTTATAGCAGCCCAAACAGACTAGGACAATAACTAAAACAACAGCACTAACAATAGAGCTTCCTTTTTTTTTTTTCTTTAATGTCTCAGAATTTTACATTTTGCCTACAGCAATCCTCATAATCCCCTAAAACAAGAGTTTAGAATCCTCATGTTATGGGAAAGGAGAATGAAGCCATAAAAGGTTAAATAACTTGACTTAGGCTACACAGCTAATGTACAGTAGAATATAGGTCTGCCTGACTCCAAAACCCATGTTCCCTTTAGGGTGCTGCATTGACTTTACTTAGCTAATTTCTGAATAAAGATGCAAAGTCCCAAGCTGTACCTGGGTAACACCTTTCTTAGAAACACTGAGTAGATTTGCTCCTTTAATCTTATTAAACCTGTTTCTTCTTTTAAAAATGAAATATTGCAAACTGTACACACTATTACTGCATTAACAAATAGTTTAACATTATAATAATATAAGTAGATGTTTCATGTTGCCCATCAATTCTTAATCTTGCAGGCTATTATTTGATCAGTGTCTGAGTACTTCTATATTTGTGTTCTTCAGTTCCTCTCCTGTCCCTTCGTGTCACATGCTTATATGTGTGAATGTATTTATGTGATCCTTTTTTCAATGGCTTAACATCCAATAATTTTAATTTTTATCTGAGCTTTGATTTCATTGTGAAATACCTTACAGAGTTCTGTTATTCCTTCCATCAGTCTCTTTCTACTGTGTTTTAATTTTTTCTCCCACATATTTTCCTCTATTCTAATGCACATTTTCTCATTCTTTTTTCTCTAGGAGAAAGAAAGAGGCACTTCTGCTGCTGCTTCCACTGCTCTTGATGCCTCCAATGTAGCTTCACATACTCCTCTCCATCTTAAATTATTTGAGTTTGGCACTGGTTCAGCTGCAGCTGCCGATCATCATGTTTCCTCTGGTGACCTCTTTCCCCAGTCCTTTTCCAATCCATTAGTTGACTTGAAGGAGCAACGCGAAAACATTCCCTTGGAGTGTGCAGTGGTTCTGAGTTCACCTTTTAACCAACTCTCAAAACAATACAATTTTCTATTCATTTTCCCTCCAGAAATCAAGTTATTTTAGAGAGAAAAAACCAGCTTTCTGGCAGATGACTTCTTTGACCATTCTTTCCAAAAATGAAACAAACCCAGATTCCAATTTGTGTCCTAATTTCCTTACCCTAAGGATTATTATCCCCCGGCAATGGTTCCCACACTGTCCTTGAAATGTGTTGGTGAGTCATTTCTGAGGATGTAGCATTTGGTCTTTAACTCTTTGCTACTGAATCGTGTATTACGGAAAGTTACAGCAAATGACTGAATTGGTCAAGTTAGCCAAACTTTAGGTCAGCCAAAGGCAAATTTTTCTTTTCTGAATCGTTAGGAAATTACAAAGATGCTGATCTAAGTACAATGGATTGAATATGTCCATTTGAAATGCATTAAACATTAACCATCAATAAGCATAACCTAATTTATTATGACGTAAATAGTATTTTGAATGAAAAAATTCCCTTATATCTTCAGGGACTTGAAAAATTGTGGTATGATAATAAATAGAGTTAAAGAGCAAACTCAATGAAATGAAAGAACAAGTCAGACTGCTAATTCAGTCAGTAGATTTTTCAAGTACGTGCTGTTAGAATAAGCCACACACAACAAGGTTAGAGGAGATAATAATAGATCTTATCATCTGGATCCTGGTTAAGTGCAGAGTTTCAATTATTACGGACAGATAGGCTTTCCATGTTTCAGATGATGAAAAACAATTTTGAGGCTCAATGAACAATGTAACTCGACAAAAGGGAATATTATTTTGAATACAATAAAGGATTCAATGAATTGTTCAATGATTTTTGACAAAACATCATTTTTGATGATTAGTGGAGCATAACTATGCATGAAAGAGAAAAAAGTTTACCTAATTCATCTAAAATATCATGTTTCTTAGACATTTATTGCTTTTTATCACTTTAAAGCAAAGAAACTATTATTTGGAGAACACTTGTGGTTGAAAGTTGCCATTCAACTTGTTAAAATGACCATTGTTATTACTGAGAAAACAACTTTCCTGAAAACAGATTCACACTGAGAAGAAAACGATGCAGAATTTTGAAACCGGTTGTTCCACCCCAGATATGTTAGTTGAGAAACAGTCTACAGTAAAAGGAAATTTGTTTTCTCTATTTGAAAATTGTTAATTTTCTTAACAATGCTGTAAGATCAACACTTTATTCTGTGCATAGCAACTTTTTAACTCAGGGCTTTGTATGGCTTGGCTTTTCTCACCTGCACTGTTTTACACCTGAATCAACTGAATTGTGGCTGGGACAGAAGAAATCAGTTGGTTTCCTCAATTAATTTCACATGTGCACGGCTTCCCAAGGAAAAGTAATGCTTTTCCAGCTTATCTAAATAAAGGCCAGTCAGTATCGTATACTGTGCTCAACACTGCATGCTGAGAAAAATAGAATTTGTGAGTCTTAACAAATAAGAAAACCCTATCAAACAGTTGTCTGATAGTTTCAAAGGAATGTTTTTAAGATATTCACAAGCTCTATGACATATTCTAAGAAATCTGATGGACCCATTCACTGTGTCAACTGAACTGTGGATCCCACCTCTGCTGCTGCAATTACGTGATCTATAAATTCTTCATTTAAAACTATGCTTCAGGGGGGCTTCCGGGAAGACGGCGGAAGAGTAAGACGCAGAGATCACCTTCCTTCCCACAGATACTTAGAAATACATCTACACGTGTAACAACTCCTACAGAACACCTACTGAGCGCTGGCACAAGACCTCAGACCTCCCAAAAGGCAAGAAACCCCCCCACGTACCTGGTGCATGAGGAGAGGGGATTAAGAACGCTGCTTAAAGGAGCTCCAGAGACGGGCGCGAGCCACGGCTAAAAGCGCGGACCCCAGAGACGGGCATAAGACGCTAAGGCTGCTGCTGCCGCCACCAAAAAGCCTGTGAGCGAGCACAGGTCACTATCCACACCCCCCTTCCGTGGAGCCTGTGCAGCCCGCCACTGCCAGGGTCCCGGGATCCAGGGACAACTCACCCGGGAGAACGCACAGCGCGCCTCAGGCTGGTGCAACGTCACGCCGGCTCGGCTGCGCAGTCCCGCCCCGCACTACGTGCCCCGCCCTCCTCCACGGGCCTGAGTGAGCCAGAGCTCCCGAATCAGCGGCTCCTTTAACCCCGTCCTGCCTGAGCGAAAAACAGACGCCCTCCAGCGACCTACACGCAGAGGCGAGGCCAAATCCAAAGCTGAGCCCCGGGAGCTGTGAGAACAAAGAGAAAGGGAAATCTCTCCCAGCTGAGCCTCAGAAGCAGCGGATTAAAGCTCCACAATCAACTTGATGTACCTACATCTGTGGAATACATGAATAGACAACGAATCATCCCAAATTAAGGAGGTGGACTTTGAGAGCAAGATTTATGATTTTTT
>NW_020174135.1:13765374-13808182 GCF_003031525.2 Neophocaena asiaeorientalis asiaeorientalis | reverse complement strand
CTCCACAATCAACTTGATGTACCTACATCTGTGGAATACATGAATAGACAACGAATCATCCCAAATTAAGGAGGTGGACTTTGAGAGCAAGATTTATGATTTTTTCCCCTTTTCCTCTTTTTGTGAGTGTGTATGTGTATGCTTCTGTGTGAGATTTTGGCTGTATAGCTTTGCTTCCACCATTTGTCCTAGGGCTCTATCCATCCGTTTTTTTTGTTTGTTTTTTCTTCTCTTAATAATTTTTTTAATTTTAATAACTTTATCATATTTTATCTTTATTTTTTTAATTATTTATTTTATTTATTTATTTTTGGCTGTGTTGGGTCTTCGTTGCTGTGCACAGGCTTTCTCTAGTTGCAGTAAGCGAGGGCTACTCTTTGTTGCAGTGCGCGGGCTTCTCACTGCGGTGGCTTCTTCTGTTGCAGATCACGGGCTCTAGGCGTGTGACCTCAGTAGTTGTGGCTCACGGACTCTAGAGCGCAGGCTCAGTAGTTGTGGCGCACGGGCTTAGTTGCTCCGCAGCATGTGGGATCTTCCCGGACCAGGGCTCGAACCTGTGTCCCCTGCACTGGCAGGCGGACTCCCAACCACTGCGCCACCGGGGAAGCCCTATCTTACTTTATTTTACTTTATCTTCTTTCTTTCTTTTTTTCCTTCCTTCCTCCCTCTCTCCCTCCCTACTTTCTTTCTTTCTTTCTTTTTCTTTATTTCTTCTTCTACTAATTCTTTCTTTCTACTTTTTCTCCTTTTTATTCTGAGCCGAGTGGATGAAAGGCTCTTGGTGCTGCAGCCAGGAGTCAGTGCTGTGCCTCTGAGGTGGGAGAGCCAACATCAAGACACTGGTCCACAAGAGACCTTCCAGCTCCACATAATATCAAACAGCGAAAATCTCCCAGAGATCTCCATCTCAACACCAGCATCCAGCTTCACTCAACTACCAGCAAGCTACAGTGCTGAATATCCTATGCCAAACAAGTAGCAAGACAGGAAAACAACCCCACCCATTAGCAGAGAGGCTGCCTAAAATCATAATAAGTCCACAGACACCCCAAAACACACCACCAGATGTGGACCTGCCCACCAGAAAGACAAGATCCAGCCTCATTATTTGTAATGAGGGGGATAGACCTAGAGTCTGTCATACAGAGTGAAGTAAGTCAGAAGGAGAGAGACAAATACCGTATGCTAACACATATATATGGAATTTAAGAAAAAAAAAAAAGGCCATGAAGAACCTAGGGGTAAGACGGGAATAAAGACACAGACCTACTAGAGAATGGACTTGAGGATATCGGGAGGGCGAAGGGCAAACTGGGAGAAAGTGAAGGAGTGGCATGGACATATATACACTACCAAACATAAAATAGATAGCTAGTGGGAAGCAGCCGCAAAGCACAGGGAGATCAGCTCCGTGCTTTGTGATCACCTGGAGGGGTGGGACAGGGAGGGTGGGAGGGAGGGAGACGCAAGAGGGAAGAGATATGGGAACATATATATATAACTGATTCATTTTGTTGTAAAGCAGAAACTAACATACCATTGTAAAGCAATTATACTCCAATAAAGATGTTAAAAATAAGTAAATAAATAAATAAATAAACTATGCTTCATATTTTAAAAACCCAAAGGTATAGGATAAATTTAAAATTAAAAAGCTATATGTTCACAGAAATGAGAACGTTTCCAGTTTTTAAACAAACATCAGGAGGATTTGCTGAAGTAAGGCAACATTTTAAATACCTGGGAGGATGTAATTAATAACTTTAAATGTGATTAACCAAAATCTCCCGCATTTATAAACATCAGATGCTACTGTGGAAGTTAGCTACTCTCTAACAGGAAAACTACTGTTATATCAAAGAGAAAAGCTTTAAATAAATTTTCTCAGTGAAATTACTTGAATTTCAACTTCATTGTCATTTTCTCTGTACATTAAAAAACAAAACTAACGCATTGCCAATGCTTAGATTCCCTTTACCAAAGCTATTTTGCAATAAAAGAAAAGTATTTTACAGTAACATTATTTACTGAGATAAATTATTCTCTTCCTTTAAAAATAACTATTCTATGCAATCCACATATCTCAGTAATTTTACAAGGTAAACAAGTAAGCCGAGAACTGGTTGGAGAGAAAAAAAAAAGAGAAAGTTTAAGCTTATCTAAAATATATTTTTCCATGAACAGATACCATTTTTTGTTTTTTTTTAGAAACTTTGTCAGAAGTTAACATATTCCCTTTGTAACACATTATGTATGTAACACCCTGTTCAGTTGGTAGTTATTTCAGTGCCCTTATCTTTATAATAACATAGTATCATTGAATGATACTAGTGGTCTTTTCTAATATTCTCTTATCTTTGTAAAACTCTAAAAGATTTTCAAATACAGTAACCATATCTTGTTGAAAATATAGCAGTAATATGTAGTTTGGTATAAACAAACATAGATTTTATCATCTTCCCTTTTGAAATCACAAATAAGAGAAATAGAAAACAACTATTCATTTTCAGTGTCAAAGTTCATAAAATTGTTGTCTGAATTAAATGAAATGTTGTAAAGCACTTAGCATAGCCCTAGAAATACAATGAATATTCCAGATACTACAGTTTCCCTCATTTTTCTTCTCTATATGGGCAGAAATCATGTCCCTTTGTATGACCCTACATTCTAGTACTTCATACAGTTCATAACGCATAAAATGGACTGAACAAATATCTGTTGAGACATCTCCAACTATCAAGCACTATCTAAAGTTCTAGGGATAGAGACAGGAAAGAAAAATGGTGTCTGCTTTTAATAAACCTTGCTTCTTGCCTTAATTTGGGTGTGGATACCATTCAATGATGCCATAAATCTAAGAGGCAAAGTATTAACGGATCACATTAGAGTTAGAATCCAACCTCCATCAGTATTCAGATTTTTAAAAAATGGACTAAAATAATACACATATAGGTTAATCTCAGTCTGACTAATCAATAAGAGTGATCAGGAAGAAAATGGGGAAAATACAGCTACCTAAGGAAATAGTACAATAGCAGGTGGCCCTGACAAAATGCTTGTAACTTATTACAATTATTTAAAGTTATTGGTCAATATTGCATTGAAAATTATCCTTAGTTCCTTAGGATTTTTCATACAACTCTCAAAAGACTTTATTCAATTTAGAAATGCATCTTTAAGGTGTTCACTCCTTGAATTCATCAAATCTTAAAGTTCCAGCAGTGTATTAGAGTTCTACAGAGAAAAAGAACCAACAGGATGTGTGTGTGTGTGTGTGTGTGTGTGTGTGTGTTTGGAGACAATAAGAGAGAGAGAGAGAGGAAGAGAGAGAGAGAAAGAGAGAGAGAGATTTATTATAAGGAATTGGCTCACATGATTACAGAAGCTAAGATGTTCCAAGATGTATAGTCAGCAAGCTGGATACCCAGGAGAGCCAATGATGTCAAGAACCAAGAAGAGCTGATGTTTCAGTTCCAAGTCTGAAGGCAGGAGAAAACTATTGTCCCAGCTGGAAGGCAGTGAGGCAGAAGGAGTTCCCTGTTACTCATGGAAGGAAGGTCAGCCTTTTTGTTCTATTTAGGCCTTCAGTTGATTGGATGAGGCCACCCATGTTAAGGAGGTTAATTTGCTTTACTCAGTTTACTAATCCAAAGGTTAATCTCATCCAGAAACACCCACCAGATACACTCAGAGTAATCTATGACCAAATGTCTGGGCATTCCTTGGCCTAGTCAAGTTGATACATAAAATTAACCATTACAAGCAATCTCTAATTCTATTTCTCAAGTCCCATTCTTTAGCTTCCCCCTACACTCTCACTCCTAATAACAAATCAGCTCATTGAACTTCAAGGATGCAGTCTCCAGAATTCCTATTTGTCTCTATTTGGGGTCTGAAGCTAGTAGAGTTTTCACTGTGTCTAGCTGAATGACTGGAGATATTTGGGATGGGTCTTTAAATGTCATTTTTAGTCTTTGAAATAATTTCATATGAAATGTATTAAAATAATTGCCCTCAGATACCAAACACTGGACTAAAATATGTTGATAATATATTTACAAAGGCCTCCAAGTTTCAACACAAGAGTTTCATCAATGGATGAGAAAAAGGGTGAGCAAGTTCTCAAGGAAGTTCTGATAGTTGTGCCCACCCAGCCCTAATTCATTCTCTTGGATCTGGCCTTCACACACACCACCACTGAAGAGGTAGATTTCATAGCTGTTTATATTCCACATGAATATTTGTAATTCATCCTTTCCCCTGTACTTATACAGTCACATCTGATTGAATCAATGAGATTTAATCCATTGACTTGTCAATAGCCAATCATATTCTTTCTTGAGAATTTTAACTAAGAGTAGAAAGCTGTGGTTTTTGAAAGGAAAGATCTTGAAGAATAGAAACTAAGTGGTTTTTCATGATCAATAGCAAAGAAATGGCAATTTGCCCCGAGGAAGAAGCTAAACTTCTTGGCTTGCAGGGCTCTCTAAGGTCTGGTCTCTGTCAGACTAGTCCTGGTAATCCCAGACTAGTACTAGTACCCTTGCTATGTGCTTATCTAGCATATGCCACCTATAAACATGTATAACCTCTTTAGTGAATTATTTAATGTTTTTATTCTTTCTTGTTCATGACTTAATTTCCATCTAGCACTAAACTGAAAGCAATAGTGATGGTCTACAAATATTTGATAAATGGATGAGTAAGTGAATAAATAACAAACAAATAATAGGTTGATTGACAAACATGAAAAAAATCAGAAACGAGATACAACCTGGACCCTTAAGCATCGGCCTTGATCCTTGAGTTTACTGGTTCCCTGGGCACCAGTTTCTAATAAGCCTAGTGCATTTCATCTGATTGAGGTATTGTTCTATATTCATTAAATTAAAAATAAGACTTCTCCACTAGTTTGTGTTTCTTTCTGTACCTTAAGCCAATATTCCATGGCCCAGATGGAAGGTTATCAGGAGGCAGGATGGCCAATTATTATAGATCTCTCATTTTTCCTCTACAAGAAAAAAATAAGCAGTTGGAAAGGACCAAATTTCAGCCTTTCCTCTAGGAAAATCGGAGATGTGTCAAAGACAACTGAATTTTTTTCACTCTCAAAGAAGAATACTATCTGGATTCTTTATACAAATAAAAAAAGAAATGAACCTCTGAACATTTATTATCATCTAGTTACATGGTTGCAAGGCAGCCATAACACTCTTTCTCAATGAGAAGTCACTAGAATCAAGACACAGTGAAGAATTATTTTAGAAAAATTTATGCCAGAAATATTCTTTCTTAGATGTAGATTTACCAAAAGTGGTCATTTATACAAGTAAACTTTCCTTCTTTTATTATGCAGTACATGTTTGGGGAGTCAGAGCTCACAAATATGAAAGGAAGCACATTGGCATGGGACTGGGACAACTGTAAATCTTCACAAATGTAGGAAAACGGGGTTAATTTCAGAATAGTTGGAAGAGGCAGCAAGGAAAAAGAAACCTCTCTGTATTCTGCTTCTATATATAGACCTTTAAAATGTGATTAACAAGAGTGGAAATATTTGACAATATATCTTCCTGGAGGTGAATTAAAAATTCTCCAAGACTATTCAAATTCAACAGAACCTAAGAAAATCAGTATTCCATTGAGAAAATCAGTTTTAATACAATTTTCAAGTAATTTTATTTAGTAGGATTTTATTTTTTACTTTCGAAGAAGGACAAATATATTTTCTGTTATATATGAATACCCTTTTTAAGCAATAAATTAATTTATTCTTAGAGATGTCTAGAAGGAACAAACTATAAAAAGCCTATTCAAAGTATATCTACTCTCATATTGAAGCAAAGATAACAATATTTTCAAAGATATCAACTATATTTTTCCAGAGTATAATCCTAAAAATGTTACACAAATGTATCACTTATGCATGTTTTTGTGCCCTATTAGTCTGCATTATGTTGCCTTATACCTAAGCATCTTAAAAGCCCATTATAGAAGGGCCTTAATGAAATATCTAAATGCATCAAGCCCATTATAATTATTTTCAAACTTAAATTACAACAAATAAGCATATATGTTTTGTAGATTATTTAGGTTAGCCTTCACATAGTTCCATTAAAATCAGTTCCCCAAAAAACACAGTAAATTGAATTTCAAAGGCTGTTAGGAAAATATTCATAGATACTAGAGATTATTTAGTAATTATTATTAATAGATTATTTTTTTCCTTTAGCATTATCCTATGCACAGTTAAGATGAAGAGATGTTAGAACTGCTACTACATCACAGCATATTAGGTTTAAGTATTACAATGAAAGATCTGAGGTCTAACATACTCTGGGAAATCCATAAATCCTGCTCTAAAAGTAAGGTGGTACATTAGGGAACTATAAATGCATGATATGTGGAATATTCAAATGAGAAATATATCAAGCTTATATAGGTCCATCCTTAAGAGAAGCTCAGCACTCATAAAAAATATTTGGAGGCATATTCTCCCAGCATGTAAGATATCCACTCATGACCATTAAGACTTTATAAATTGCCTTATCTGTGTGGTAACATGAGGATGGCACTCAGTACCCCACAGCCATAATATTCCAAGGGGGTACTCTAGTGTACTGAAACAATTAATGTACCTTCCAAATGTGTTTTTATTTTGTTTTAGTTTGTTTTGTTTTAAACAAAAAGATACTTTATAAACCAGCAGAATCTGATCAACTCCTTATCTAAATAACTTTTATATTATCCAAAGCCTCTTCTAGAGTGGTATTAATAATAACTAAAACAATTTTCTTGTCTCATGTTCTGTATTCAATTTAATTTAAATTCATTAACTTTTTTTTCAATTTTACTTTAATTTTATAATCATTTTCAGACTATCATGGTGGATTTTCAACTATTTAAATACATAGTCTCTATTTTTCTTTGTCTCTAAAGTTGATGCCAAGACTGAGACTACATTTTCAAAGCTGTATCATTAACTATTATGTTCCTAGTGAACGAACCTATAAGTTTCTTATTGCAAAAATCATACTTAACAGAGTCAGTTCTGTAGAATGAACATTTTCTTTAACATATATATAGTTTATTTGCCTACAATGACATAGGCTAAAGTAAAAAAGATAGGCCTAACCCACAATATGACTGAAGGATTGTAATCATCGTCTGGGATAGTACTGTCTTAAGTCGTAGAAAAATTACTGGCAATGTTTTCTAGAGCCAGTTTCTAGAGCCATGTTTCTAGAGCCAATTTTGTTGGCAGCCAACTACAGTAGAAAATTTTTGGCAGCTTTAGATACTTTAGAATTTGAAGCAATGTTGAGATGATCTATTTAAATCCAGTATATAGGTGACCATTTCTCTCATTAATTTATATATCGTTCTTGTTATCTATTTCCACAAAAGTGCCACTCAAATCAACAGAATTAGATTAAAGATGTCACAAAGAAAGAAAACTACAGGCCAATATCACTGATGAACATAGATGCAAAAATCCTCAACAAAATACTAGCAAACAGAATCCAACAGCACATTAAAAGGATCATACACCATGATCAAGTGGGGTTTATCCCAGGAATGCAAGGATCTTCAATATATGCAAATCAATGTGATACACCATATTAACAAATTGAAGGATAAAAACCATATGATAATCTGAAAAGATTCAGAAAAAGCTTTCAACAAAATTCAACACCCAATTATGATAACAACTCTCCAGGAAGTAGGCATAGAGGGAAGTTAACTCAACATAATAAAGGCCATATATGACAAAACCACAGCCAACATTGTTCTCAAAGGTGAAAAACTGAAACCATTTCCACTAAGATCAAGAACAAGACAAGGTTGCCCAATCTCACCATTATTATTCAACACAGTTTTGGAAGTTTTAGCCACAGCAATCAGAGAAGAAAAAGAAATAAAAGGAATCCAAATTGAAAATAAGTAAAACTGTCACTGCTTGCAGATGACATGATACTACACATAGAGAGTCCTAAAGATGCTACCAGAAAACTGCTGGAGCTAATCAATGAATCTGGTAAAGTAGCAGGATACAAAATTAATGCACAGAAATCTCTTCCATTCCTACACACTAATGATGAAAAATCTGAAAGAGAAATTAAGGAAACCCTCCCATTTACCACTGCAACAAAAAGAATAAAATACCTAGGAATAAACCTACCTAAGGAGACAAAAGACCTAAATGCAGAAATCTATAAGACACTGATGAAAGAAATTAAAGATGATACAAACAGATGGAGAGATATACCATGTTCTTGGATTGGAAGACTCAACATTGTGAAGATGACTATACTACCCAAAGCAATCTACAGATTCAATGCAACCCCTACCAAACTACCAATGACATTTTTCACATAACTAGAAGAAAAAATTTCACAATTTGTATGGAAACACAAAAGACCCCGAATAGCCAAAGCAATCTTGAGAAAGGAAAACGGAGCTGGAGGAATCAGGCCCCCTCACTTCAGACTGTACTACAAAGCCCCAGTAATCAAGACAGTATGGTACTGGCACAAAAACAGTAATGCAGATCAATGGAACAGGATAGAAAGCTCAGAGATAAAGCCACGCAAATATGGTCACCTTACCTCTGATAAAGGGGGCAAGAATATACAATGGAGAAAAGACAATCTCTTCAATAGGTGCTGGAAAAACAGGACAGCTATATGTAAAAGAATGAAGTTAGAACACTTCCTAAAACTTTTCACAATTTGTATGGAAACACAAAAGACCCCGAATAGCCAAAGCAATCTTGAGAAAGGAAAACGGAGCTGGAGGAATCAGGCCCCCTCACTTCAGACTGTACTACAAAGCCCCAGTAATCAAGACAGTATGGTACTGGCACAAAAACAGTAATGCAGATCAATGGAACAGGATAGAAAGCTCAGAGATAAAGCCACGCAAATATGGTCACCTTACCTCTGATAAAGGGGGCAAGAATATACAATGGAGAAAAGACAATCTCTTCAATAGGTGCTGGAAAAACAGGACAGCTATATGTAAAAGAATGAAGTTAGAACACTTCCTAAAACCATACACAGAAATAAACTCAAAATGGGTTAAAGACCTAAATGTAAGGCCAGACACCATCAAACTCTTAGAGGAAAACTTAGGCAGAACACTCCATGACATAAATCACAGCAAGATCCTTTTTGACCCACCTCCTAGAGAAATGGAAGTAAAAACAAAAATAAACAAATGGGACCTAATGAAACTTAAAAGCTTTTGCACAGAAAAGGAAACCATAAACAAGATGAAAAGACAACTCTCATAGTGGGAGTAAATATTTGCAAGCGAAGCAACTGACAAAGGATTAATCTCCAAACTATTCAAGCAGGTCATGGAGCTCAATAGCAAAAAAACAAACAACCCAATCCAAAAATGGGCAGACGACCTGAACAGACACCTCTCCAAAGAAGGTATACAGATTGCCAACAAACACATGAAAGAATGCTCAACATCATTAATCATTAGAGAAATGCAAATCAAAACTACAATGAGGTATCACCTTACACTGGTCAGAATGGCCATCATCAAAAAATCTAAAAACAATAACTGCTGGAGAGGATGTGGAGAAAAGGAAACCCTCTTGCACTGTTGGTGGGAATATAAATTGATACAGCCACTATGGAGAACAGTATGGAGGTTCCTTAATAAACTAAAAATAGAACTACCATATGACTCAGCAATCTCACTACTGGGCATATACCCTGAGAAAACCATAATTCGAAAAGATTCATGTACCACATTTTTCACTGCAGCACTATTTACAATAGCCAGGACACAGAAGCAACGTAAGTGTCCATCAACAGATGAACGGATAAAGAAGATGTGGCATATATATACATGAAATATTACTCAGTTTAAAAAGAAACGAAATTGAGTTATTTGTAGTGAGGTGGATGGACCTAGAGCCTGTCATACAAAGCAAAATAAGACAGAAAGAGAAAAACCAATACCGTATGCTAACACATGTATATGGAATCTAAAAAAAAAAAAAGGTTCTCATAAACGTAGGGGCAGGACAGGAATAAAGACGCAGACATATAGAATGGACTTAAGGACACAGGAGGGGAAAGGGAAGCTGGGACGAAGTGAGAGAGTAGCATTGACATATATACACTACCAAATGTAAAATAGACAGGTAGTGGGAAGCAGCTACCTCGCATGGGGAGATCAGCTCGGTGCTTCGTGACCACCTAGAGGGGTGGGAGGGAGACGCAAGAGGGAGGGGAATATAGGGATATATGTATACATATAGCTGATTCACATTGTTATACAGCAGAAACTAACATTACATTGTAACGTTGTAACATTACATTGTAAGGCAGAGTAAGTGTCCAGTATGAGTCTGTGATACAAAAAAAGAAAAACTCAACCTACTCTGGTAAAAAACAGAAAGAAAATATAGGCTCATATATTTAGGAAACAAAATGAGTACAGGACCCAGTAAATCAAATCATGTCATTCATTTCTTGGCATTTCTTTCCTCTATGGGGACTTCATTCTTAAAAGAAGCATCTCTTTACATTGTAGCAGAGATGCCTACATGGCTACCGGCAATTCCAAATATATATCCTGTTCTCTACAAACTGCAGTTGCAGTTCACTCCCTATTCTGGCCTTGGGAAGTCCTACCCTGGCATAGCCTTTGGGCCAAAGCCCACACCCCCACACCTGGCTGGGCCACTGGGACAAGGTACTACCACATTCTGACTCTGAGTTGAGGGGGTGGTGCAAGGTGCCCACAAGGACTGGGGTTTGCTTGATAGGTGACATGAGTAAGACTCCTTACTGACAAGTCTGGGATGAGGGGGTCTCTGGCACCTGAGGCTCCCAGGTGTTTCTCATCCCATGCCTCCCCTGCCAGGCCTCACAGAATTCCTGAGATCCCACAAGATTGGTCGCAGCAACAGAGCTTTGAACCTGATTCTGCCAATTCTCTGAGCCATCTCTAAACCTAATGCTCAGCAAATCCCAGCCCATCCTTTCCCTGCCCCTCCATCAGGACCAACACTTACTCCCCCCCACATACCCACAGAGCCCACCCTGCAGGCTCCAACTGCACCCTGACTGCCTTGCTGCAAGACCCCACACTCCATCCACCAGGCCCAGGCCCCACTGGTGTCCCCCATGGTGTTCAAGACGGGAGAACATTTCCTGATGGAGCGGCATGGGTGAAGGAGTCAGCTATCCCATCACAGGGCTGTGGCAATTGGGCTGGGCCATCAAGAGGGAGGAGAAACAAAGAGCCAAATGAACTCTAGATAAAAAGAGATTTTTTTTCTGTAATACCTCCTGCAGACAAATCTCAGGGAAGAATTTGATTGGTCTAGTTTGCAAAACAATAATTGTATTATGGGACAGAGGACCCCAAGGAAGATTTAGATTAACCAAGACTGGGTCATGTGTCTACTCTGAGGTGGGAGATGGGTGGGGACAGAATGGATAACCATTAGGGAAAGGAATTTTTTATCAGAGAAACGGGAAAATGATTTGGGGCAAGCAAAGAATGGCATGTGCACAAAATACCTACATGTTAACACGCACATACATATTAGTACACACATTTTATTATTTTTATCTTGTGTGTGTATGCACGTACGAGAGCGTGTTATGTATTTGATTTTATCTTGTTTTTCTAGTTGTTTCAGTGTTATATATGTGGTTTTAGGCAGTTACCCAGAGTTAGCCAAACTGCAAGGTCAAAGGAAATACTCCCCACAAGACTGCCTTCACTCTGACACTAATTCCAAGTTTGGAGATTGCTAAAAACCATCTTCAAGTTTAGTAATTCACTGGAATAACTCACAAAAGTCACTGAAATCTGTAATACTCTTAGTTACAGTTTATTACAGGGAAAAGATACTAGTTAAAATCAGCCAAGGCAGAGTCCTGGAGGGGTACAAATACAGAACTTCCGGTTGTCCTCTTCCTGTGGGGTCATGGACAACATTACTTCCTCCCGGCTATGATGTGTGACAACACACTTGGATACTGCCAACCAAGGAAGCACATCCCAGCCTTCGGTATCCAGAGGGTCTTGATCACACACTGCCTGACTGGATGACCACTGGTCTCCAGCCTTCCCAGAGTTCAGGCTAATACCTTTAGGCTCCTGACTAAATACTTGAACTCCAAAGGAACTGATATGGTGTGGCCCAAAGCCCCCATCATAAATCATTGTTTGTCTGTCCAGTGACCAAAGCCTCCAGGCAAACAAAGATACTCCTACCATGCAGGACATTCCAGGAACCTAGAGGTCACCTCTCAACAGCCAGAACTCTCTGTGGGTAAGGTGAATTGTTCACAGCACGACAGTATCTTAAGTGCCAAGTCCAGACAAGGCCAATTCACTTTACTGAAATAGCAATTTCATTTATTCTCCTAAATTATTAATGAAAAATAGTATTTTACCCACTTCTGTACCCACAACCCTGGTTATTATACAATGAATATTTTTTGCTTTACTTCAGTTTTACTGGTGTGTAAAGAATTAATGAGGCACAGCTCACAGATTGATGTTCCTATTTATTAGTTTTTGTTCTTTTGCTAAACACGTCCCGTGTAATCTTTGATAATCGCTCAAGTTATTGAAAAAGAGTTTGCACAGCCTTAATATTATTTGCTTATTAATCTGTGACAAACCATAAAACTTGATGTTTTCACCATGACTACCTCATGAAATTTGCTCACTTTTTCTCTGATTAAAGTAGCAGCACACTGACAATGCCAACAACTTTTAGAAGTGTTTTTGGGAGAGCTATGTGAATATCACCTTTGTTTTCATTTTAAATATCCAAAAGAAACTGAAAATGTTCTTCCACAACATAATCACATACCTGTCTGTACTTTGGCTACTCTGAATTTGGCCAAATGAGGGTCAGGACTGCAACACACCCTTGATCCATAGAATGAATCATTCAAATATCAATCAAATTCTCTTCTCTGATCTACCCTGAATGCTTATCTTCAATTTCCACAGTGCTTTCCTAGAAAACAACACAAACCTCCTGTCCTAGAGTTGTTCTTGTTCTTAACCACTTTGGGGTCACAGACTCTTTACAACAAACCCACAGAACAAATTCTAGAATAATGAGTAAACAGCAACATGATAGAAAAAACAACAAAGTTTAATATAGTTTCAGGGGGATTCATGGGTCATGGTTTAAACATCCTGCTCTAGAATTTCTTGGCCATTGAACATTGCTATATTAGTCTCAGATGACATACTTGTGCCTAAGTACATTAGGGAGAAAAATATGGACTTTCTAGGTATTTAGAGACCTTCTCCCCCCCTTACACTGTAGTTATTACATTGCTCTCCCCTTCTTCCCAGGTCTTCCATACATCCTTTTAAGTTGAATCTAGTAACATCTATTTCCCTCAACAAAAATCCAAGGCCAGATCTGCTAAGGTTACTGCCATCTGTACAAATATCACATTGCTCAGGAAGTAGAACACAAAGGGAAAAGAGGAGAAAGGAAGGGGAAAAAAATCCCAACAGGTGCTATCTGAAGAAACCTACTCCAACGCCAGAACATTCAAGAACTGATAAGAATTAAGAACCACTATCATCCAAGCCTCCCTTATTTTGACCCACATTATTTTTTGCTTGTAATAGTAGCAGGTCTGTTTACTTAAAATAACAAGAACAAATAGATTCATACTATTCATATGAACAACATACTGTAAGAATTAAGAACCACTATCATCCAAGCCTCCCTTATTTTGACCCACCTTATTTTTTGCTTGTAATAGTAGCAGGTCTGTTTACTTAAAATAACAAGAATCAAATAGATTCATACTATTCATATGAACAACACACTACATTGAAAGGCAAATGCCCACAGGATCTCTGTGTTTCATTTTTGTTTTTAAAATCTTAGGCTGCAACAAGTCCATATTGAGAAAAATATACTGGAACTCTGTTATTTTTCTTTTATAAGTGGAAAGTAACTGAAGTCTGGTTATAGTTATCAACCAGATAACTATTTAAAGCCCTAATGCTGAAGTTTGGTTTCCTTTAATCAGGCATTGAATGTAATGTACAGTCGGGTCTTAAAACTTCACTCTAAGAGGAACGTTTGCAATTTTGAAAGGAGCTTCTAAAGGGAAAGATATATCTACGTAAAAACTCCCAGTCCAGTTGCCCCACATACTTTAAAAATGAGAGATTAAATTACTAGACCTTTATTGAATAGGAAAATGCATTTTTCCTTCTTTGTCTTCTCTTACTAAAAACAGGATTTCTCTAAGCAATGGTTATCATAATATGGGTGAACGCATCTGTGCTTCACAGCTTATGACACCCCAGGGTATGTTTATCTCCACTCTGCTTTTATGGCTCACAGCACTCCAGGGTGCAACAAGCTCCTAATGGCTCTAGAAAACATTGCCAGTAATTTTTCTACGACTTAAGACAGTACTATCCCAGACGATGATTACAAGTTGGATGGTATTCAGTTCTTCCTCTACATGGCTTACCCCAGCTTGTTTAATAATTGTATGTAGTATCACAGTCCTGAGAGATGTACTTTCTGACCAGAAAGATGACAATTTTCATATAAGTGTATATACCTAAATGTTCACATTTCATATTCAAATTTCATAATTCACTCAAGGTAGGTCAAGTGCCAAGATCTAAAGATGAAAGGTAATGAAAAGCAATACTTCTCTCAAGATCTCAGTGGAAATAACAATAAAGCTTAAAGTGTAACAATTAAAAAAAAATAGCCTTCTTAGGATAGAAAGGAAGCATCTGCTCAAATTAGTGTTTGAGATTGACAGCATGACAAACTATTTATTTTGTGCTTTAATTTTATTGTGTAATTCTATGGGACAACTTCTATGGACGACCCCATGAGATCTGTCATATAAAATTATATTTTATATATGTATGTATATATGTTATATATATGTATGTATAGACATATGTATATATATATGTTATACATGTAAGCAGGTATAATTATTGTTTTCTATGTGGTAGTTCTAACTTAACAATAATAGAGGAGTAATAAATTATAAGGAATCTTATACAATTGAAAGAATTATTTAGCACACTGAATTAGGTTGTTTCACCAAATTCATTTCAGTCAAAATGGTGCATCCAATGCCCTGGAGATAACTAACGTTAAACCTAAACCTCAGTGATTCGGGCTTTAAGGTATTAAAAACATTTTTTTTTTTAAATTTATAACAACAAAAAAAGATGTCCAACTTTTCCAAAATCTCTATCTTCTCTTCTGGGGTAACTGAATTAACAATTTCTTAAACTTCACATTATTTAAGCTAAAACAATTATCCATTTTAACAAATGCCCCATCTGCATCTTTACTGTCATTTATAAGTACACATTGACGACCAGTAAATGTAAATTATATGCTAATGGACATATTTCTTAATCCTCATAGTGCACACTTTAGGAATGTGAATAGGTCTTATGGTTGTGAATTTCCAGTATAACACTCAGGATTTGCAGAGAATCGACTCTGTGGCCAGGTTAGAGTCAAATATGGTAATGTGCCCATTAAAAACCAGAACAATGTTAGACTTTTCTGAAATTCATTACATCACCTAGTATTGGACATGTATTAATAGTAAACATATAATTTTTTATCTGATTGGTTGAGGGATTAGTTGAATAATGGAAATTGACTGTGGTTGAGAAAGGTTAGCAAATAAATGAAAACCAACAAACGAAGAGTGAATTTGACTGTTTCAAACCATTACATTAGGATGGCTGAAAAGAAAAGTGTCCTTGGAATCTATAATATCTCTAGTGGCTTGTAGGCCAAAGAAGCAAAAGTAGCTAAAAAAGAGAATAGTACATGGCTAAAGAGTGACCAAAGGACATTATTAACTCATGCTTTGAAACAATTTCGTGTTGGGATTCCAGAATAATAATATCCAACATCTTGCTCACCAAAGTATAATACATTCTTTATCTAATACAGGGATTAAATAAGAATTAAGAAACTGGACATGTTTCCAAAAAGAAAAAATAAAATAAAAAAGTTTACCTGCCTATCTCATTGTTGGCAGCCAACTACAGTAGAAAATTTTTGGCAGCTTTTAGATACTTTAGAATTTGAAGCAATGTTGAGATGATCTATTTAAATCCAGTATATAGGTGACCATTTCTCTCATTAATTTATATATCGTTCTTGTTATCTATTTCCACAAGCTTTGACTCTCTTTCTCTCTCTTCTATCCTTTTTATTCTTCTTTCCTGAACATAAATCTTGATGCTCCCCTATTTGACATATACCAAATTTCCAAAAAAAAAAAAGGAAAAAGGAAATCAGCAGGAAAGGAAGAAACAAGTGAACCCACCAACTGTACAACGCTTGAACTCACAGACTATTCCTATACGGAAAAAGTGAATAGTTGGTGCTAGAAAGAAAAAGTTGAAAATTGGGTCAGACAGTTGATAGGACTGATATGTTTTCCACTTTGCTGACATATAATCCTACTGGTGGTCACACTGACCTGCTGCTGGGACCCGGTGGCGTCTGAGCCCAAGCATGAGCAGGGTCATGCTGCCGGGGCTTCACGTAGGGTTCCATGTGCTGCAACAGCACGGGCAGACTGAGACCCAAGCAAAGCTTTATCCTTTCCCAGGGGTTTAATATCCCTGGGCAAACAGCCAAGTGGCTCTCTGAAAGTGATGTAAGAGTGGGTAAAGTTCTCATTAAGGATTTGTCTGGACTGGCTTTTCCCAAAAGGGTGCACAAGAGAGTTTCTCAATGGTACCAAGCCCTATACGTGTTACGTATCAATCCAACCCAAGTCGCTTAGTGGCTCTTTTGCTAGAGCACTTCTCCTTTATGATCAATAATCTCAAAGAACTGGGTATTTTTACTTAGGGGACTTTTCCCAGTGAGAGAAATTCTATTCTTATCACCTCCTTTTATGTATGTACATAAAGAGGATGTTTGTGAGTCTGTTAAAAAGTACCCTTGATCTTATTTGATACTGTGTCCTCCTCAGAGTGAATAGGCTGTCAAGTGGTGACTCTGCATTTGCAAATGAATGACAATACGTGTGCCAAATTCCCTCCCCAGACACAACAGGATGAGAATTTTATTTCTAGAAGAGCATTTCAAAACAGGTCAGCTCTCATTTACTCCTCAGCGGGTGCTGCTAAAAACTAGAAAAAGTAAGATGTGGCCATTAAACACAGCAGACAAAACAATACGTACATCAATCAGTGCCTAGAAACAGACTTTGAAATGCTATTTGTTACCTGTTTTCATCAAATATGCGTTACTCTAACGATCGGCATATTATGAAGACAGGCATTTTAGAGACAAATTATAAGATGGGCTAAAAAAGGTGGCTATCATTTGGCAAAGAAAGGCAGTTTAATTTTTAAAAATCATATAATTGTTATGGAAAGTATCTGTATAAATCAAACATTTCAGAGAGACAAGATATTGACCAGTCATGGCAACCCTCTCCAACTTTCCATACAAAACTATATAAAGGTACATAATAAAGTTGAATTTTAGACTGTTACAGTCAAAAGCATGCTTTGTTACTGAAGTTCTGCTTTATTTATTCGGATGATATTGGTATGAATAGATTAAAAGAACAAATATGAAAGAGACTCTCAATCCTGTTTTCAAAAGTATTTATAGGTTGGCACCTGGAGGGTTGCAGTAGTTCGTGAAAAGTCAGTACAGAAATCTAGAGCGTGTTCTTCTTCTCTTCCTTCATTAGAGAAATTGACAGCTGAGAGGAGCCCTTTGGTTGTCCGACACCAGTACAAGCCATGTTAACAAATAGTTCTTGGCGAGGCAGCCACAGACAGCGTAGCCTGAAATTCTCATCGCCACATATAAGTGATGCTGTACTGCTGCCACTCCTCTGTCTATTTATATTGCTAATTAAATCGCACAACTTGTTCAGTGTCTTCTGTTCTACATCCACTTTTGTGCTCGACATTTTGTACACCAAATTACATCCTTTTGCATGGGCCAAGTACATGATCCTATTCAGAGTCCTAATGCTGTTGTTCATTTTGTTCCATCAGCTAATGGTTAGAACTAATTGTTGAGAATTAACAGATATTGTGCCTTGAATCTGGATCTTTACACTCTTGCTCAGTCATGGAGTTTCTGACCTCTGAGTGAGCAGACAGTACCCAGATGAAGGAGAGGAAGATTCTTAAGACAGGAATACAATGGAACAGCCATCAAGAGTTCCAATGGGGCACTTTTACTGGAGGAGGGAAGCAGATGCTGAGAGGAATTTCAGAATTGGACTAAAATAAAGAAAGGTAATAAAGAGAATTAGCACTGGAACATCCAGTGACCAAAGGACATGTGACAAAGGAACCAGAAAAGGAGAGTACGAGAAAAATAACTAAGGGGCTCAGTCAGAGGGTGTTAGGCTTCAAAAAATGTCACATTGTGCGTATGTGAAATAAAGAAGAGCAGGACTTTTAGCAAAAATAGAGTCAGCAGTTTTCCTTTCTTGCTATTAGTATTTAGTAGACATTCTTTATTTTGTCATTCAAGATATTTTGAGTCTCTGTATCTTGAGGATCCTAGTAAGGATCACTTGTTGATGAATGATCTGTAGATGAGTCTAAAACCCATTTCCTCATTTCTTCTGGTGTCCTTTGGGTTATATTTTCATCATAATTTTCTTTTACTTAATTAAGCCTTCCATGAAGCCCAAAGTATTTAAATTGTAAGGACTGCTGAAATTGGGTCATTAAGGTAACTTCTAAGTAGAGGCAGTCTGCCAGAATTGTTTTAAAAAAATCTAAGATAAAAATAAAAAGGAGGGAATTGATGCTAGGTTTTTTGGGAAAAAAGAGAGTACACTTCCCCTAAGAGGAAAAAGAGATAACCAACAGAGGTAAAGTAAAAGATATCTAACTACTTAGAAGGCTGAGGGAGGATTAATATAAAATGAACCAAAATAAATAAGTAAATAAACAAGTACATAAATAATAAAGTGAACAGAACCCAGTCATAAATAAGCCATGGAGCTCAGAGGGTTCAAAGCAATTATATTAAAATACATAGCCAGATTACAAGCACCCCTACGACACAGGATAATTGAGCATGAACATAGTTATATTTACAATGAAGTAATTAATGAATTACATACACAGCAATTAGAGTGGTCAGGACTCTTATCTTACTCCCCATCCCATAAAGTCAAATGCAAAGGACAAACAGCCAGCATTATTCCCCCAGGAAAATGCTCAAAGGCTATTCTCTAAAGGAAGTAAAATCAGTGTTGGGCAAAAGTCAGATTCTCATGGCAAGCATCCTTTCCCCCTTCCCTCTTCCACTGAATAAAATGCTATTGATGTTGACCTTGGCTTGGGGAATGCCGTCTATGGCCTGTCCCCTGGATCATGTAGCTCTACCTACCAAAGCAGCCCTACACAGAGCTCCTTAGAGAAAATATCTAGAAAAGCATCTTACCTTCCTGGCAGCATATGGAACCTACAGCCTTCTTAAATGTGAATGGAGAAACAGGGAATGCCAGGTATGTGAAGAAAACAAGCAGGTTATAAGAGAAAGAAAAAAAAATTTTTTTAATGGTCTTATGGGAGGTTGAGGAAATAGAAAAGGACTTTGAGAACGCTGAATGTGTTCAGAGTGATCAGAGAAAGTACTGTATTTATAAAAGAAAACTATAAAGCTCTGAACAAAGAACAATCAGAGAAGATAAAAAAAGTTCTCAGAGATTAAACATACTATGGTAAAATTGAAGAGTGACTGGAAAATAAGGTTGAGGATACCTCCTGGAATACAGAGCACAAAAGGATAAAGAGTCAGAAAATATGAGAGAGGAAATGAGGAAAAGAAGGCCCATCAGGGCTGTACATTGTCCTGACAGAAGGAACTCTGGAAAGAGAGGGCAAGAAAATAGAAAGGGGTGGGCTTCCCTGGTGGCACAGTGGTTGGGGGTCCGCCTGCCAATGCAGGGGACACGGGTTCGTGCCCCAGTCCGGGAAGATCCCACATGCCGCAGAGCAGCTGGGCCCGTGAGCCATGGCCGCTGAGCCTGCGCGTCCGGAGCCTGTGCTCCACAGTGGGAGAGGCCACAGCAGTGAGAGGCCCGCGTACCGCAAAAAAAAAAAAAAAAAGAAAGAAAGAAAATGGAAAGGGGTGAACGTCAAAATTATAGTAGAAAAGAAATTCCCAGAGCTGGAGGAGGATACATCTTCAGAGTGAAGACACACAGAAACAGGAGTCATCAAACAAACACAAAAAACCCTGGCCTAGTACATGAAATGGCAAAATGGTACAAATAAAAAGAAGGTCCCAAAAGCTTCTTTATAGAATAAACCAATTGCCTTCAAAGGAAAATGAGGCAATCTGGCATCAAATGTCTCACCAGCTGACTGGATACAAGATAACACTGGAGCAGCAATGCCCGGAAAACAGTATGCAGGTTCCTCAAAAAATCAAAAACAGATTTGTCATATAATTCAGCAATCTGGGTATAGAGACATATGCACTCCCATGTTTATTGCAGCATTATTGACAATAGCGAAGATATGAAAACAACCTAAGTGTCCATCAACAGATGAATGAATAGATATATATGGTGTACATATACAATTGAATATTATTCAGCCATGAGAAAGAAGGAAATCTTTCAATTTATGACAGCATGATGGACCTTTAGGACATTATGCTAAGTGACATAAGCCAGACAGAGAAACATAAATACTGTATGCTATCACTTATATGTAGAATCTGAAAAGCCAAACTTGCAAAAACAGTAAAATGGTGAGTATCAGGGGGTGTGGAGGTACGGGAACAAGAGAGATGTTGTTTAAGGGTACAAACTTACCACTAGTAGTAATTAAGTCCTAGAGATCTAATGCAAAGTATAGTGAATATAGACAGCAATATCGTATCATAATATTCAAACTTGCTAAGAGACTAGGTCTTACTTATTCCAGATAAGTAAGGCCCAGATAGGTCTTACTTATTCCAACTACAAAAAATAATTACATGATGTGATAGAAGTGCTAACTATCTCTACAATGTCAATCTTATCACAATATATAAATGTATAGATCAACAGGTGATACACCTTAAATTAACACAATGTTATATGTCAAATATATTTCAAAAAAAGAAAGAAAAAGAGTTCAAAAGATGTGAATATGGTTCAGCAAACAAAAAAATAAAAGGGCCCTTAAAATATGAAAGGATGCTCAACTTCATTCATATATATAGTAACAGAAATGCAAATTATAACTAAAATTGGATGCCATTTTTCACCTTTTAATTTGGCAAAATTCTAAAATTAGAGCAAAAAGTGTTATCAAAGCTGGGAGAAACAGAAAACTTCATACAAAATGGTACAAGCCTTAAAAGAAAAATTGGCAATGTTATCAAAATTACATTTCTGGAAATATCTTCTAAAGACAGCACTTCTTGTATTGGATTTATATTTGTGAAAATGCCAATATTCCATTATTTTTATCCAAAACTAATGATTTCATATATTATAACCTTACAATAGCAAAAGATTGGAAGTAATGTAAATGTTTATATATAGGGCACTTATTATAAAATAACTGTTCGAAAGAATACTATGCAGTTGTAATTAAGAATCAGGATGCTCACAAAGATATGAGTGAAAAAATTAAAAAATAATATAAAATAGGACGCAAATTAAATGTGGTAAAATTTTAAACATTTGAGTGTAGAAAAAATAGAATTAATTTCATGTTGAGATGTAACATGAATGGGGAAGAAAGGGAGAAAAGGTAATATTTTCATATTGCATAAGATGATACTTCTAAAACTTGATACAACAAAAAATACAGATTTAAGTTCTTATTTTAAGTCACAAAAATAATAGAAAACTAAAAATGGTATAAATCTGAAACTCTAAGAGGAGGGAAAAAAGACAAAGTTACAAATGATTTACATCTTCACCTGTCATATTAGAGGTTATTAGATATTGTCTAGTATTTCTAAATGAAGGAAAGAGAAAACCAAGCATGTTTTCTTTTTTTTAATATTCTTTTATCTTTAAACCCCACATTTGTTTATTTATTTATTTTTGGCTGTGTTGGGTCTTCGTTTCTGTGCGAGGGCTCTCTCTAGTTGCGGCAAGCGGGGACCACTCTTCATCGTGGTGCACGGGCCTCTCACTATAGTGGCCTCTCTTGTTGCAGAGCACAGGCTCCAGACGTGCAGGCTCAGTAGTTGTGGCTCACGGGCCCAGCCGCTCCGCGGCATGTGGGATCCCCCCAGACCAGGGCTCGAACCCGTGTCCCCCGCATTAGCAGGCAGATTCTCAACCGCTGCGCCACCAGGGAAGCCCCAAGCATGTTTTCTTGAACCATAGCATCAAGCACCAGAAGAGGCTGCTTCTGAAGAATGGGTCTGGGAATGAGAAGGGAAGTAGAACTAGTATTTCTATATTTCTTGATTTGTTACCAAATTCAAGAATTGCTCTGATAAAAAATATTTTTGACCAAAGTTAATGGATATAGGCAAAAATTCATATAACACTTGGTGTAAAAGATTCAAGAGGCAGAAACTATATATGATTTGTTCACCACAAAATTTCAATCACCCAGTGTCTGACATGTAGTAGATCTTAGTAAATAAGACATAAAGAGCTCTTACAAATCAATAAGATAAGAACATCATCCAAATAGAAAAATTGGTAAAATACATAAATAGATAGTTCAGAAAATAATTACACATGGCCAATAAACATACTTAATGTTCAATCTCAGTAGTAACGCAAGCTAAACCTACAGTGAGTTATCACTTTTCCCTTGTCAAATTGGAAATATTTTATAATAATGCCTGCATGTATAGAAGTTGTGAGTCAAAACTCTCGTGTGCAACCAATTTAGGTATAAATTGATTTTTTTAAAAAAATCAAGGAAGAGAAAGAATTCTTAAATATTTATACTTTTGACGTAGCACCCTTATTTCTGGAAATCAACCCTAATGAAATAACACAACATGCTATAAAAGATTAATGTATAAGGTATGTTTCCCAGTCCTATTTAACAGAGTGAAAATTAGCATCAATCCAAGTAGTCAACAATAATGGTTAAATAAATGTACAGCCACATGAGAGCATATTATTTAATAATTAAAATGTCATTACAAAATATATGTAATCAAATGGAAATATTCGTGATATGATAAATGAAGAAATCAGAATACAAAGTAGCATATATACACCAATTTTGTGTGTGTGAGTGCATGGGTGTGAAAAAATTGCAGAGGGAAAACTTTAGTATTTCAAAATGTTAATAATGGTTATTTCTGGATAATAGTGATACAATTTATTATTCTTTTTTTTTTGTATTTTCCACATTTTCTACAAGACTTATTTTTAGAAATGAAAACAACAGAGTGCAGTGGGGTGGCAAGGGAAGGTGGGAGAAGACCACACCGGGTTGCCGCCACTGCTGCCACCATTGTGCCAGCTCTTCGGGCCTCAACGAGGCGGGGTGGCGCCCCAGAATGGGAGACAAGCCAGTTTGGGAGCAGACTGGCTCCAGCTTCATTCAACATTACTACCAGTTATTCGATAACGACAGAACCCAACCACACATATTGATGCGACAAGTTATATTGAAGTGACATGTCTTACTTGGGAAGGACAGCAATTCCAGGAGAAACCTGCCACCGTGGAGAAATTGTCTAGCCTTCCGTTCCAGAAAATCCAGGACAGCATCACAGCACAGGACCATCAGCCCAGGCCAGATAGCTGCATCATCAGCATGGTTGTGGACCAGCTCAAGGCCAATGAAGACCCTGTCATGGGGTTCCACCAGATGTTCCCATTAAAGAACATCAGTGATGCTTGGGTTTGCACCAATGACACGTTCAGGCTTGCCCTGCACAACTTCGGCTGACCTCCTCCCTCCTCTTCCTGATACTATTCACACTCCTCCAGATGCTCCAAATATCATGCACAAATGAGCAGGGCCACGCTGGGAGCGGGCAGGTGTGCTGCTGCTACTGAGGCATTGCACATGATGTTTGAACGCCTAGACTGGTTGCATCTGACAGGAGAAGTCTGTGTTGTACCAGCCCACGCCTTGGAAAGACTTAAGTAATGCAAAAGGTTGTCTTTTTTTTTTTTTTTAATCTACTGACAAGTTGCTCTAGTAACCCAAAGAAGTGAAGGAGAAAGCAGCTGCCTCACGGCCCAGATACTGATTTGTTCAGGTGTTTCATTGCCTCATGATACAATAAAACCACGAAAATTTTCTTAACAACAAAGAAATAAAAATAACAACAAATGGTACATCATTAAAAGTTAATGGAGGGCTCCCCTGGTGGCGCAGTGGTTGAGAGTCCGCCTGCTGATGCAGGGCACACGGGTTCGTGCCCCACTCCGGGAAAATCCCACATGCCACTGAGCGGCTGGGTCCACGAGCCATGGCCGCTGAGCCTGCGCATCCGGAGCCTGTGCTCCGCAACGGGAGGGGCCATGACAGTGAGAGGCCCGTGTACCGAAAAAAAAAAAAAAAAAAAGAAAAAGAAAAAGAAAAAGTTAATGGAATTTTACTTCTGGTGATGGCAGAGTAGCTGATATTGGATGAAAACTCCTGCAGATAAAATCATAAACACTGGAAAAAATGAGAGAAAACAAGTCCAGAAACAGCAAGAAACTGGAAGAGAGTTACCTTTAAAACAGAAAAATTAACTTGGTAACTTTGCATTTATTCAACTTTTCATGTGAGGGAAGTCCTCATTCTGCACAGTGTGGGATGTCTGGACCTTAGGCAGAAAGCATGGGTCTTACTGGCCTGGTTTTAGGACTGTCATAGTACCTAGAATCTATTAAAGGAAACCTGGAAAAGAGAGAGCCACAGTATGGGGAAGTCCAAAATTCTGCATTTAAAATCTGCCCAAAGCCTTGGTTGACCCCTGATCTATGAAGAGCTGAGACCCCTTAGTGTCTTACAGAAAGTGACAGATTGTTACAGCTTTTAGCTGCCGCCATCTGTAAGGAGCTAGCTTTTAGAGTTTGAGTCCAAGCAGATTAATTCCAGATAAAACAATTACAAACATTCTCCAGGGGAAGATAACAATTTAGTCTCTAGAATGTTTCATACACAATTTTCTGTTTAAAAACAAAAGTTCCTAGATAAGCAAAACAGAGAAAATTATGATTCATGCTGAAATGAGATATCAGCCATCAGGAACCAACTGAAATATACAGGGAGGTCAGAATATACAGGAGCTATTTTGTTATAAATATGTTCAAGGATTCAGAGGAAAATATAGAGCAAAAAAATAGAGAATTTCATCAGAGAAATAAAAACCACAAAAAATGGAGACCCAGTAGTACAATATGTGAAATTTAAAAAATTAGTGGATGAGGACAGCCACATGCAAAAG
The DNA here is from genome assembly GCF_003031525.2 of Neophocaena asiaeorientalis asiaeorientalis. Lineage (NCBI taxonomy): Eukaryota > Metazoa > Chordata > Mammalia > Artiodactyla > Phocoenidae > Neophocaena > Neophocaena asiaeorientalis. Next base: position 13,782,783 of record NW_020174135.1, on the reverse strand, counting down.
AAATGAAACTAGACCACTATCTTACACCATACATAAAAATTAACTCAAAATGGATTAAATACATGAATATAAGACCTGAAACCATAACACTCCTGGAAGAAAACATAGGCAGTTAGCTCCTTGACATAGGTCTTGGCAATGATTTTTTGAATTTGATACCAAAAGCAAAGGCAACAAAAACAAAAATAAACATATGGGACTACCACAAACTAGAAGTTTCTGCATAGCAAAAGAAACCATCAACAAAATGTAAAGGCAACTTACTGAATGGGAGAAAATATTTTCAAATCATATTTATGATAAGGGATTAATGTCCAAAATACACAAAGAATTCATACAACTCAATAGCAAAAACAAACAATCCAATTAAAAAATGGACAGAGCATCTGAATAGACATTTTTCCAAAGAAAACATACAGATGGCCAACAGGCACATGAAAAGATGCTCAACATCACTAATTATCAGGGAAATGCAAATCAAAATCACAATGAGATATCACCTCACACTTGTTAGAATGGCAATTCTCAAAAAAGACAAGAAATAACAAGTGTTGGCAAGAAAAACACTTGTGCACTGTTGGTGGGAATGTAAACTGGTGTAGGCACTACGAAAAACAGTATGGAGGTTCCTCAAAAAATTGAAAAATAGAACTACCATATGGTCTAGCAATTCCACATCTGGGTATTTATCTGAAAAAAACACAAACATTAATTTAAAAAGATATATGCACACCTGTGTTCATCACAGCATTATTTACAATAGCCAACATATGGAAGCAACCCAAGCACCTCTCAGTAGATGAACAGATAATGAAGATGCGGCATATATAAAACATAGAATATTAGCCATTAAAAAGGAAATCTTGCCATCTGTGAAAATATGGATGGACCTTGAGGGTATTACACTAAGTGAAATAAATCAAACAGAGGAAGACAAATACCATGTGATTTCACTTATACATACAATCTAAAAAAAAAAAAAAGAACAAACAAAACAAAACTCATAGATACAGAGAACAGATTGGTGGTTGCCAGAAGGGAAGGGGATGGGGGTAGGAGAAATACATAGGTCAAGAGGTACAACCTTCAAGTTATAAAATAAATAAGTCACGGGGATGTATGTAAGCATGGAAATTATAGTCAATACTATTGTATTGCTTATTTAAAAGTTGCCAAGAGAGTAAACCCTGAAAGTTCTCCTCACAAGCAAAAAAAATAAAATAAAATTGTATCTTTGTATGGTGACTGATGGTAACTAGACAGACTTATTGTGGGGATCCCTTCACAGTGTATACAAATACTGAATGATCATGTTGTACACCTGAAACTAATATTATGTTACATGTCAATTTTACCTCAGTAATAGTAAATAAAATCAGTATATGAGATTAGCAGAATATTGGATCTGGAAGACATAGGATCAGTGAACCTGAAGACAGATCAGTAGAAACCATCTAATCTGAAAAGGAGAGAAAAAGGATAGATCCTCAATGACATGAGGAACAATACCGAGCAGTCTAACATACGAGTAATTAGTCACAGAAAAAGAGAAAAGAGAGAATGGGACAGAAAAATACTTGAGGAAATAGTGGCAGAAAAGTTCTCAAATTTGCTGAAACATAAACTTACAGTTTGAAGAAGATCAGCAAAGCACAAGCATTATGAATACAAAGAAAACCACACTCAAACTTATCATAGTCAAACTGCAAGCAGCCAGGAAAAAAAAGGATGCACTACACACAGGGGAACAATGATATGAATGACAGATTTACTTCAGAAAGAACAAGGGGTACTGGTACATTCATCAAAACTTATTGAATTGTACATTTGAGAGGTGTGCATTTCATTCTATGTACATTTAACCTAAAACATTGTAAATAGATATTGAATTCCAGTTTGTAGGTTTGCTTTTTTTTTCACAGTGGTATGAGTTAGGAATTTAAAAACTGTATTCCATATACTCTAGTTTGAACAAAAGTGTAACTGTATCGAGGATAATGAAAGCTAGGTTTCTCATTGTTGGAGAAGGAGTTACAAATATGGAAAAAGGGATGACTAGAATGCACTCTGCAGTGCTGGACTGGAACTAGAGATATTAGTATAAAACTATAAATATATACACACACAAAGAGAGAAATAAATACAAATCTATAATATGTATATGTGTGCACACATATACATGTGTGTTTATATAGACATGGCTGTCTATGTATCTGATATGTCTATACATGTGTGAGTGTGTGTGCACGTGTACACCTACACACATATATTTCCTAGCTCTCTGATGAAGGGATTTAGAAGCAGTGATCCATCAGTAGCACTGAACATACCTAGCACCCAAATCTTGGTTTCCCGGGACCACTCTCCACGAAAAGAAAGCAGGGATATTTTTAAGAAAAGCCTAAACATCTTGCTGCACCATAAAGTAAGGAAGCGCTGAAGGAATGCTTGAGGTATATTGAAAGAATACAGGCCAGTTTGAAAGGGATCCCACTGGACAAATTTTGGACAACTTGAATGTTAAAATAAATATTGATTGAAATGGCTTACATCCCTTTGAATAAAATAAAAATTCATACCTTCATTTAGATATAAATAAATTAGAGTACATAAATAGATGGGGAAGTTCTTCCTTAGTGTAGAACCAATAAATATACAAGGATGCTTAAACTAGTGGGTAAAAGTTTGAGAAACAGGATATTTGTATAGTCTCCAAGTAACTTCCTCTCCATTAATTGCTTATTAATTTAAAAGGGAAAATAGTAGAAAAACTTGGCAGACAGCACCCTACCCTAGGGACAAACCACGATAGCACGTACCTCTGATAAGATGCATTGAGATGATTACAGCGCACTTCTGTGACAGTTCTACTAAAATGTATTACGCCAATCTCATTATGAAGAAACACTAGAGAAGCCCAAATAGAGGAACATTCTACAAAATAACTGTTTAAAATATCAACGCCAAATAAAAAGAAACTGTTCTAAACTAAAGGAGATGAGAGACGTGAAAATTAAAGGAAATGCATAATCCTGCATTGAATTCTAGACCTGGGGGGAACAGAAAATATCTATAAAGGACATTACTGGGGCAGTTGATAAAATATGAATATGGAATATAGATTGTATTTTATCACTATTAAATTTTCTGACTTTGATCACTGTACTGGTTTTGTAAGAGAATGTCTTTGCTCCTAGGAAAAAACACATTTATGGGTAAATAGATACATCTCCAATTTACTCTCATATGGTTCAGAAAAAGATATGAACACATAAATATATGGGTCAAATATATATGCGGGTAATCCTCATTATTCACAGAATCCGATTTTGTGAATCTGCCTACTCTTTATATTTATTTGTAACCCAAAAATCAATACGCACAGTATGTTACCAATCATTCATAGGCACGGGCAGAACAGCAAAAAAACTTGAGTCTCCTGACTTGCATGTTCCCGGTTGAGGCAGAACAAGGACACACTTGGCCTTCTTGTTTCAGCCCTCATGTTGTAAATACACGTCCTTTTCGAGGTCTATTTAGTGCCACTTTTTCTGCATTTTTCTGCTTTGTGGTGGTGATTTTGATGTTTAAAATGACCCCCAATTGCAGTGCAGAAGTGGTGGTCTAGTGATCCTAAGTTCAAGAAGGCTATAATGTGCCTTACAGAGAAAATATGTGCATTAAGCAATCTTCTCTCACACATGAGTTATAGTGCTCTTGATCAAACGTTCAATGTTAATGAATCGACATTATTGATATCGATTATACTGTTAATAAATCAATAAATATTTTAAGTAATAATATTTATTATATTTATATATTAAATAAGGTGTCTTTAAACAGAAATACACAAAACAAAGTTATGTATTGATCACTTGATTAAAACTGGTTGTGACCAGAGATTCAGAGGAATATAATCCTGTATTTCTTCTAAGAACAAAGATTCAGTATTCACTAATTCAGTGTTCAAGGAAGATTTATAGAACATAACTACTACGAACAACAAGACTCCACTATAGGTCAATAAATGATAGATACATATGTGCATACACATATACATATAGATGCCTAATCGACTATATAGATATGTAAATACACACACAGCAAACAGAACAAAAAGTAAACAATTGCTGCTGAATCTGGTGAAAAGGTATATAGGAATTCCTCTTACTATTCTTGCAACTTCTGTGTAAGTGAAAAATGGTAACAAAATAAAAAGTTGCCAAAATACATAATGAATAACAAATTATCACAAGATGCTCTTGCTTACAAGAGACACAAATTGATATCTTTCCCCTAGAAATCTGAAATCCTATAGGGATCCAGCCATCTGCGTAGTATTCTACGGACAACTAGAGGGAGAGAAAGATGCTGGTTTAATAACGTCCAGGCACTGGGAGAAATAGGCCCATTCATGCAGTAAAGATGAAGTAACCAAAAGACACAAAAGAGAAACAATATTTTTAGGTAGCTATTGGAGCTTAGGAAATATGCAGCCTGACCAAGACACAGTAAGCAACAGGGTAGAATATGACACTGGCCCTCAAGAAGCTATATTTTTGTTGGGGACCTACTAGAGAAAGGTAGATGCAGTCACAGGAAAAAGGTCCACATTCTCAGAAATGGGATTCTCTTTACAGTACACGTAAAGTTAGCTTTGCCCTATTGAAGTCAACTGGCTTAGAATGGAGAAGTTCTATTGTGCAGAAAGGGCTCTCTTCACTTGTTCCTCCTCCCATTCCTGGGTGGCAACCATTAAAGCACTGATCGCAAATAGGCTATGGATTTTACTTTCAATTAAAATATGTTCCTTATATTATGGAGCCATTAGTTCCTGACATGAGATTCTACCACTTGTTTCTAATATTAATGGATCTGGGCTCTTAGCGCTTTTAGCTATAATTTTAACATTAAGGCCCATATTTTTAAATACGGAATACTTATCCTTAAAAAACTTACTTTTATAGTTACACTCACATATATATATATATGTATATGTATATACATATATATATATAGTTTCTATGATGTCAAACATCTGACTTAAAAAAGAAACCTATTACTGCTATTGTTTTCAATGTTTTTATTCATTGTTTTCATTTTTATTATTTTAATTGATATAGCTCAGATAATCACATAATGATTTTCCCACCAAATTCTTGGAGAAAAAAATAAAGTAAAATAATAAAAATTAATAAAGTAAGTCATTCAACTTATCTATTTAAATTAAAAAATAATTTTGTTGAGACTACAGTGTTAATATAACTGAAGGAAAGACACAGAATTAGGACTTAATTCAACAAATGTTTATTGACATTTACTGTGTACTGGAAGGTTCCTGTCTTCAAGGAGCTCACACAAGATACACACTTATACACACAATCACACATAGGTGACAGAGGTTGTAGTGAATATTGGGAAGAAAACTAATATTTATTGATCACTGAAAATATGCTTACCACTATGCTAGCTCATTCCATCTTTATAAAAACCTCCTGGTTCCATATTTTACAGATATACTTTGAGGCTCAGAGAAGCTAAATCACCTGCTTATGGTAAGTGGCAGAGCTAAGATTCAAACTCCTATCTATTTCCAATGACTGTTTATAGCTTTGTTTTAATTTTTTTTTAATATGCTATAAAAATACAGATGATGGAGTAACTAATTATACTCAGGGCTTAAAGAAGGCTTTTGAAAAGAAGTGGCATGGAGGCTGTCTTTAAAAATTACCGTAATGGGGCTTCCCTGGTGGCGCAGTGGTTGAGAATCTGCCTGCCGATGCAGCGGACACGGGTTCGAGCCCTGGTCTGGGAAGATCCCACATGCCGCAGAGCAACGAGGCCCGTGAGCCACAACTACTGAGCCTGCGCGTCTGGAGCCTCTGCTCCGCAACAAGAGAAGATGCGACAGTGAGAGGCCTGCGCACCGCGATGAAGAGGGGCCCCCGCTTGCCGCAACTAGAGAAAGCCCTCGCACAGAAACGAAGACCCAACACAGCCAAAAATAAATAAATTTAAAAAGAATAATGTTCTCTATGAGAAAAAAGTGCTTTAAAAAAAATTACTGTAATGATCAAGATCTTGATAAGTTCAGCGGCTATGGTGATATCAGATATGTATTCCCAAGGTAGGATCAACTTGCCAGTGTGGATCTGGTAGACTATGGGTAATTCTGAGTTGATTCTGAGGTTTCTAGCTCCAGTGATATCATTTATTAAAGTAGGAACCACAAAATGAAAGCAGGTTTGTGGAGCAAGATAACTCACTGAAATGACTGATTCACAACCAATTATTATATCAAGACATTATTTTTACCCGACTTTAATGGTAAAGGAGAAGATAACTGAGCACAAGAGGAAAAGAAGGAAATTATGCTTTTGTAGGCTGAAATATGTGTAAACCCTTGGGAATATTTAAAAACTCTATAATGAAATGCTTTATACCTAAAGGTGAAAAAAGTATTTTTCAACAACACAATTGTTTAGCCAAAATTGTTTTGGGTTTTGTTTGTTCATTTTTTCCCACTGCATGCTGGTAAAACTGTCAGCAATTAATTAATATCTTTTGAAGTTTCAATCTTTACAAACTGCAAGAAAACATAGTGGGAAACATTTTGGGCCAAATAACATATTAATGTGCCCTTAGATTTCAAACCCTTGATCGTCTAAAATGCCTGTAGTTGTCCCACTGGGGTGTTTAAAGTTTTGTAGGTGCTCTCAAAACAATCCCTTCTGACCCTGAGTTAATTGTCAATCTTCTGAGGCTGGCTCTTGACAAGGATGGGAAAAGAGGCTTCCATCTGTGGGTATACACCAGAGTCTGTTAAGCTGGGATCCAATGTGTTTAGAGGTGTCCTCCCACCTCCGGCTGTTCTGAGAGCCACCATTTGATTATAGTGTAAGCAAGGGGGAGAAACTTTTTTAAACATGGAAAATAAAACTTACTAAGGCAAAAATAATATAAAATTACTATTCTAAACCAGTCTAATATTTTACTCAAACTGTCGTTCTTTAACCTAACAAGTAGTATGTAGGACAGGGGATATACACTGATTTCCTCCTCCCCCCAAAAATAATCTTACATGGTTAGGTTGGGCTTCTAGAACCCTCTACAGCTTCTTGAGGTAATAAATTCCGTGGGTTTCCTGCTCACTATGTAAAGCAGTACTTTCTTGTCTTTCTTTAAAATTCACTCTTCTAGGTTTCAAGAGATGCCTCTTAGATTTAATATTCCAGGAACTATCAAAGCCTGAATTCACCCGACACTTGGACTTCAGTTATAGGATCATATGAACTTTTAAACCTACATCTGTTCAGGATTCACTCTTAATTATTTTGCTTTCAGGAATGACTCGACCATTTACCAGGTATGTGACCTTGGGCTAGCTGCAATAATTTCTCTTTATCTCAGTTCCATCATCTTTAAATACATTTCAATAGTACCTATCTCAGAGGATTATTTTAAAAATTAAACCATTCAATGTGTAGAAAGACTTTAGAGTACTGCCTGATTTCTATGGTAAGCGTTCAATAATTCTTAAATATTATTTTCATCATATACACAGACAATGTCTAGATTTTAACACACTGAACAATGCTATATTTATAGCACATGCCATTTACCACTCACTGTTTAAAGAATTTTACATATATTAAATCATTTGGTTCTGAAACTCTATAAGGAATATACTGCTATTGTCATCACCATTTTATACATGAAGAAACTGAAGTTGAGGCAACTTAAATAAATTGCCCAACATCACACAGATAAAAGTGGCAGAGCTGGGATTATCCTAGAAGGTCTGCAGATAGATTATACACCCTTAACTATTATGTTATATTGTATCTCATAATGGTTGCTGGAAGATGTTAGTTATTATTTAAGTAGTCTTATTATAAATGTTGCTGCTTCTGTTGTTATTGACCCTCATTCTTTTAGAAAAATCCAGCTGAGGAGAACAACAGCTGAGAAAATGAAGTAGTGTGTATCTTTCACCAGCATCATAAGAATTGAGAAGGCAGGAAACCAGGTCTTCTCACTCAATAACATCACTGAAATTGGAAGGATTGGATATGGACAGGAAGTCGAACTAAGTGTGGCTCTGATTTTTATTGAATGTATATTCACATGCTCAGTGGCAAAATAGTCGTGAGAATCCAAACTTTTCAATAAACTGCTCTGAACCCTCAGGTAAAACTATGGAGAAATAAGATGTGGGTGGAGGAGAAAATACAAAGGATAAGCAGACCAGGGCAGCAGAGTGGTTGAATGGGAAACATCAATGGGGGAAAAAAATGACACTTTCATGGACCCCTCCCCCCAAAATCTACACTATTTTAAGGTAGTGTATGAAAAGTACCACTTAGGTTGGATAAAGAGGTGGTATAGTACAGGGGTTGACAAACTATGGTCCGTAAGCCAAATACAGTATGACACCTATTTTTGTATAGTCCCAGGAGCCAAGAATGATCTTTACTTTTTTGAATTTTTAAAAAAAGACTGTAAGAATATATTTTGGAACACATGAAAAATATATAAAATGCAAATTTCAGTTTCCATAAATAATATTGTATTAGAACACAACCAACCCATTTGGTGATGTGTTGCCATGTCTGTTTTCTCACTACAACAGCAGAGTCGAATAATCCCCACAGACCAGATGGCCCACAAAATCTAAATGTTTCCTATCTGGCCCTTTACAGAAAAAGTTTGTCAACCTCTGGCATAGTGCAATGGAAATAACTTAGTTTCTGCCAAAAAATATTAATTAGTGTCACATGGATAAAAATTGCTGTATTTCTGTTACCTTAGGTTTCCTCACCTGTAAAATGAGAGAGTTGGCATCAGTCACGGTGGTTGTCAGACTAACCCTTAGGAATGCTGGGGTTGGCTAGGAGGGGTCACTGAAGGGCAAATGAAAGAAGCCAACAGGGAAGACCTTTGTCCTTCCTGCAATCCCCCTTCTACAACCAGAACCATGACTCTTGCATATGATTTGTCTAAAGAACATTTCTGAAGAATGGACTGCAGTTTCCAAAATAAAAACCATATCTGACCACCACTGAAAGGGCCTCTATGACTGTGAGTAGGCCTCGTTCTGCCTTCCTGCTTTCCTATCTTGCCCCCATTCCCATGGTAGATGCACTCTCTGGATTTTTATTTGTCAAGGCCTGTCCTAGATCAGAGTAGGCAGGTTCACTTTCTCCACTGTAAAATCTACATGTTCATCAGTGAAAAATTTTAAGCCCAATCATTCAAAGCTCTGGGTCTATACACTAATGATAGAAACTCGTTCCTTGAAAATACTGAAAATAAGCCCTTGTCCAGGTTACCCTTGGCTTTAAAATATCTAAATGCATCAGTAAGAAACAGTGGCTAGTTTCTTGGATAAAAGGAAAGAAAAGAAGAGGGGACTAAAAAACTGAATTAGCTGCTGAATTTCAATCCTTTTATGTAAAATATATATGCCACCTCAAAAGTAAAAGATTTCATCAACAAAATTAGATGGGGAAGAGAAATGTATGCATGATACTGAATAGCAATTTCACCCTCCCCCCTTTTTTGTAACTTTATATTGATCTTCTGACAGAACCATCAGGTGACTGGTTGTTTGCTTCAATGCTATGATGATAGCCTTCCACAAATTCCACCTGTCTCCGGAGATTATTAAAGAATGGAGCGCCCTTTGGTTCTTTGTAGATGGGTATCATCTTGGATGACAAAAAATTTTGCAATACATTTTTTTTCCCTCTTAGTGATTTTGTATTTGGGAACTCTATGTTATTTTTACAGACTGATTTCCACTTAGAAATGGCAAAAATACAACTTTATGGTTCAAAGAGAAACGCTTAACATGGCTTATAAAAAATGTATAGAAATTCTCCAACATGAAATAACTCTTGGAATACTACAGTCTGGTAGGCTAAGTGTAAATGAAATGAAAACACAGTCAAAACATACTTGAATTTAAAAATTAAAAGAGAAAAAGACTCCAGGCAAAATGTATCATGATCTTGATAAGCCCAACTTATTTAAAAAGTTATTAGAAATATTTTGCTAAACACACCATAACTAGGATTTCTTTGGAATTGTTCAGTGAGGGAAAAAAGTGTGAATGTGGAGATAACACACAATATTCTTGATGCCATGGTTTCAAATTGAAATAGTCTACTATGCTTCCTTTCTGATGCTCCCATGTGCTCTTGCTCTGAGCTGTTAAACACTGGCCATGACAGAAGCAGCTGCCTTGCACTGGGGTGTGAAATTATCCTTAAGCATATTTGGTGGAGGAGCTAAGTTTATTCATTGTCATCACAAAAGTAATTGCAAGGACAGTGTAGCAACTGAACAGACCTGGTGTCATTTGGACAAAATAAGAATTCTTGGTTTTACTCTTTGTAAATATATATTCTGCAATAGTATTTAAAATAAAGCTTTTTTATTAAAAAGTTTTATCAGAGATATAGAGTATTAAAAGAATTTAGAATATACATTCAATTTCACCTCCTCTCTTACCCCATTTCCCATCTCTTACCTCTGAAAATTGACTATGGTGCTCCCACCTCACAGGGCTATCTGGAGATGTCTCTTTTAAGCATTCTTAGGAGAATGACATTACAATCGTTAGGACTGTGGCATAATTTAAAAGCAATGGAAGTCAGCAGCACAGATATTAACAAATGCTTATGAAACTACTACCATCATAATTCCACCAAGTGGAAGAGTTCAGTGGTCCACTGATGATGCAGCTGTGGGGTTGACCTGGAGTTCAATATGGAAATCAGAACAATGGATTAGCCCCTTGAATGAAAATTATCCTTACCTACAAAGCAAAATAGCTGCAAGAAATAAACTGATTCCTTTCAGAGAGTTGGAAAGCCTTTTTTTCCCCCTTACTGAGAGTTTCTTCCCAATAGCACGCTTGAAAAGCATAAGTAGGAGGAAGCCAAGACTGACAAAAGACACCTTCATCCTGACCCAGTCTTAATTTCCTGGTTTTCTTTTCTTACCTACGATAATTATAACTGCCCTGGTCCTCTTGATTCTGAAGTGTTTAACCTGCTCTTATTTTGTGTTACATTTTTCTCTTGACACCTTTATTTAAATGTATGTAAATATATGCAAAGTGACTATCCCAAGGCTCAGTGCAGTAACTTGATGCTCCTGACACCCCTATGTACACAGCACAACAGCTCCGAGTTAGAAACATTATTAGTCCCATTTTGGAGGAAAGAGGCCCTGCAAGGTTAAACAACTGCTTAAGTGGCCTGACCGGTGTTGAAACCAGGTCTGACTTCAAAGCCTGTACTACAAGTTCTCCTAAAACAGAATGTTACGCAAACCCTGAGGCTATACTGAGAGACTTCCAAGTTCTCCATGATATTTTAAAATGCTTTATAATACAGATGTGGTAGAAAACTTGTATTCTCCCTACACACCTGATAAATTTATGTATGTTTGAATTTTGATGATTATCTTAAAAGTTAATATGAGCATATTGGTATGTTGTGCATCACTTGGATGAAAAAGATAAAATGAAGTGTTGTCACGGTTTTAAGGTCCATGTCTACATTCCAATCTTCCCCCTTTACAGCTCATTCTCCATGGAGTAGACAGATTCTTTGTCAACTAATGTTAAGTCCCCTAAACAAAATCTTCCAATGATTTTTTTCAAAGAAAATCTACACTCTTTACCTCACTTTATGAGAACACATGATCGACTCCTCCAGTCTGGTCTTTTACTTCTTCTACCCCCCACTGGGCCCCCACTCCCAGAGGGCAGGTTCCTCACAGGGATTTTTTTCTCCCATATTTATAACAGTGCCTCAAAGAAGAAAAAGAAAGAGGAGTCACTCACAAAACAAATACAAATACTTTTGAATAAATGGATGCTTACTTTGGCACTAGATAATACTATTCTAATTGTTGAGAGATTAGGGAAAGAAAAAAAAACAGGCAGACCTAATAAGTAAACGATGTAATAAATGAAGGAAAGGCCAAATCATGGCATGTTACACTGGCTGAATGAGTATTTCTCAGAAGTTAAAATTAAAAAGGTGGAAAATGTGGGTCTCCCCACACACTCACAGTGGTATGAGATATGCTGAAGAAAGATCCTGCCATGGTTACAATGCAAATATTGCTTTAATTTCCTCAAAATAGCATCACTAGCTGCGTTAGGGTTGCTAATTTGAACTTTTTTTTTTTTTTTTTTTTTGCGGTACGCAGGCCTCTTACTGTTGTGGCCTCTCCCGTTGCGGAGCACAGGCTCCGGACGCACAGGTTCAGCGGCCATGGCTCACGGGCCCAGCCGCTCCGTGGCATGTGGGATCTTCCCGGACCGGGGCACGAACCCGCGTCCCCTGCATCGGCAGGCGGACTCTCAACCACTGCACCACCAGGGAAGCCCTGAACTTCTTTTTATACTTTTGTTTGAATTCAACTCAATTCAAATTATATTAAAATATAATTTATATTATGATGTACATTTATGCTTATTTATAGAATTTATTATGCAATTGTATATATATTTATATGTTTAATATTATATATAAATATAAATTATAGATTTATAGCATAATGAGCTTCACCCAGTTTCTTTCAATACAAACTAGCATTATTATACGAATAACTTAAATGGAGTCATACATTTCTTAAGTCTGGGAAACACTACTTTATTCTATGCTGTCTCCTACTTCACACCTCTAAAATATCCTTTGAAGTTGATCAGATTTTAGTGAAATATCAAATATGAATTGTGATTAAAATACATCCTATAAATTATTGAGGACTATTGTGTCTCTCAAAGACTTAAGCATATCATCCTACAAGTAATTTGCAATAAACACCCCAGGAAGGAGAAAGTTTGCACAATGGATTAAATCAGTGGTTCTCAAAGGGTGGTCACAAGACTAGCATCAGCAACTCCCCGGAACTTACCAGAAATGCACATTCTTCGGCTCCATCCCAGCCCCACCACACCCCGAAATCTAAAGTGAGAAGCAGCTAGGTGTGTCCTAACAACCTCTCCCAACCCCAGTTGATACTATGACCCTTAACTTTGAAGTCACTGGAGGAGATGACTCAGAGAACACTAAGAATTAAGCCAAATAATACAGAAATAGTTGCCTTTACAGTGGGTTTTTTACTTTAATTAAAAAAAAATGTGTTTCCCTTTGATGTGCATCATGTCTTTCTAGCTGTCTTTCTTTCGTTCGTTTTTATTTCTTCTTCTTTTCTTTAGGCTGCAAATGTCAATGCCAGTCAAGCAGTTAAAATACCTTTTGGATAAACAGGCTGTGTTTACAAGATCCCAAATCAAGCAATTAACTTGATCATCTAATTCAATTAAACATGAAAGTGAAAAGTGAAGCCATTCATTACCCCGTTTGCCTCTGCCTGCAGCGTGAGGCGAGGGTAAGCCTGACACCTAATTCCGTATCAGGTAGTTCCAATCTGCAAAGCCATCTCTGAAATGAGGTCTAAGAAGAGTCTCAGAAGCCACTGTGTGGCTTTGGAATCTGCATTTGAGTCTCATACTCTAGCCACCACACTGCCATCATTATTACTGGTCACGAACTCTAGAGCTCCAAAGTCTGTAGTTCTCGTAGAACAGGCATCATTGAAGCCAGGAAGCTTCCAAAGGGCATGAGTTGCATTCAAGTTGCAAATTCATTTATCTTGAATTAGTCTGTGGGAGAAATGGAAATGCAGTTTCCTCAAGAAAGATCAGAAAAAGGCCAGTTATCCCTCTTAAAAACACAGCTAAGACTCCGAATCAGCCTCTCCAAGGAAGCTGCTTTTGTTGGGAAGTCATTGCAGAAGGGGGAGGAAACTGAAGAGAAGAAAAGAAAATTAGATCTGAAGGAAAATGCACCCTGTCTTTGAGAGACATGCTCATCTTGTGTGATATGTGTCCCTTTGCTTGGATGTAATCTGTTTAACTATAAAAAGCCCCATGTCCTCTAATTCCAAGGAGAATTTATGAATATGAATACTGAAAAGCAGCCCTCTGACTAATCTTTTCTGAGATGGCAGCAGCTGGAAGACTCAGTGCTTATTTGTTGAAACTGTGGTTAATGTGCTTATCCGTGCTCGGATCACTCTTCCCTTTTTCCAGCTCTAGGACAGGTTATTCAAGAACCATAAATTCATTTCAGGATTCATGAATTCAAAACCTATTATAAGTTCAAAAGGTTTTCTTTGAACCAAAATCTATAACAGGTTCAATAATGGTAGGAAACCTATATGCTTTTCTAAAGAAAAAGTTGTAATAAACAAGATAATTGCTGGCTGTGTTTGTAGGGGGTAAGATACAGTTCAAGTCTGCCATACGAGAAACGAAAACAAAAAAGCCAACCATGGCCTTGCCTTATGCGGATGGGATGCTTTGACTCTTAAAGAGTCAAGATATTTAACACAAGCTTTCAAAAATAATCTGATAACTCTGCCTTTTTATGGTTTAAATGTAAAGTCAGGAAAGAATGTTTTCTAAGAACGCTAAAAGCTGAAAACCTGTTTTTGGTAATTATTTTAAGGTGATCAACTCAGAGCCCTCCTCCAAAAGTAAGAGCAGCATCATTCACAGCATGACTCATAGGAAAAAGCATAGGTTTGGGGCACAGGTAGTTCAGAATTTAAATCCAAACTCATAACTGCTTTGTTGTCCGTGTTTGGGTAAGCAACAATATATTTCAAGCTCTATCTGACTGATTCAACTGACATTTATTTATTTGGTGCTTACTATGTGCCATTTCTAGGTTTCTTAGCCAACAGAAAAAAGCAGCAAGGAGGCCAGTATATTGGATGTGAATGAGTGAGGGGAGAAACGATCAGAGAGCTAAGGCAGGGCCAGGCCATGTACTAGGCTGAAGCCGTCACAGTCTTCAGCGTTTATCCTTCCTAAGAGAAGAGCCCTTGGAGGGATTCCATCAAAGGAGAGAGATGATACTCTGCTGTATGTCTCTCCAGGACTGCTCTGCAGAGGGTCAGGAAAACCAGTTAGGAGGCTGTTGCCATCACCTTGTTGTCATGAACAAGGGCAAGGGGTCACTGGATATACTTTGAAGATAGAGCCAGTATAATTTGCTGATGTATTCAATAATGAGTATGAGAGAAAAAGAGAAGGCAAAGATAACTCCAAGATTTTTGGCCTGAGTAAGTGGAAAAATAAGGTAGTTATTAACTAATACTGTGGAAGGAGCAGGTTAGGGTCAGAAAAAAAAAAGGTGACATAGCAAAAGCCCAGCTTTGACAGATTAAACTTAAAATGTCTGTTAGATGTCCAAGTGGATATGGTACCTAAAGACACAGGAAAGAGATGCCTAAGGACTAAGTCTAGAGCAACTCCATCATTAGAGAGCAGGATAAGGAAAAAATAGAAAAAAAAAAAAAAGAAAAAGACAGGGAAGGAACAACTGAAGGATATGAGAAAAATTAGGAGAGTGTAATTTTGGGGAAATCAAGTGAAAAAAAAGTTTCAAGAAGAGAGTAACGCACTGTGCTAAATGCTTCTGAAATCAAGTCAGATAGAGACTGAGATTCCATCGCTGGATTTAGCAATGTGAAGACCATCCAACAGTGATCTTCAAGGATCAACTTTTGATAAGAGTGATTTCAATGAGGTGGTAGAATGATGGCCTGATTGGAATGGTTTCAAGAAAGAAGGAAAAGAGAAACTGGAGTCAGCAAGTGTAGAAATCCCATTCAAGGAGTTTTGCCATAAAAGAAAAGAATGAAATGGGGTAAGGAGCAAAAGAGGAAAGTGGAGTTGAGGGAGGATTTATAAATTTTCTTAAGATTGGAGAGATAATTGTATGTTACAGGCTGGTGGAAGTTATTCAACAGAGAGGGGAAGAATTACTGCTGCAGGAGAAAGAAACGAGAATTGCTGGAGGGATATCTTTGAGTAGATAAGGGAGGATGGTATTTAGTACACAAGAAGAAGGGCAAGGCTTAGCTGGGACCATGACCAGTTATCTCATAGGACTGGCAAAAAAAGTAGAGTGTATATACATTGTTACAGAGTGAAAATGAGAGGAAACAGGACAAGATATGAATATAGTCATCCAGCAGAGTTAAGAATGAATGAAGTAGGGAAGTACAGCATAATACTGCCAGATGGCATTCAGGGCCCACCAAGGTAGCTGGTTACGAACATGGTGTGTGATTTTCTCCAGCAATGCTTGACTCCTTGTGTGCTAGAACATAATAGGGGAAGAGTTAGGGTTAGCCAAGGGAGTTGACCAAACAGGTGCAACAAGGTGAGCGTAGGGCAAGGGAGATAAGAGTGTATGCAAGAGAGTGATTACAATGATGGAGGATAGGATTTAAGTTAGGTAAAGAAGGACAGGAAGACATGAGGTAGGTGAAGGATGGTGAAAAAGTGGGTAGGATTTTGATGCTCTTTCTCGCTCACTTCCTGGCCCCCTGGTGTCCCATGCTTGCCCTCTGCTGTCTATTCCTGCGGTTCCCTCCCTTCTGCCTGTTCAGTCCCCCAAACTCTCTTGCTCCTCAACAGAATAATCTCAGTTAGGTGTTAGGAGGAATTATTCACATTAGAGTAATGTGACTACAATAAGCAATGAATGATTTGAAGGTAAAAATGGGTACTTTTACAAAAAGAGAGAAGGATAGCTTGTTAACTCAAATACACTTTTACTAGATAAAAATATGCGCCTTTAATGAGGTGGCTGCAAGGAAGGGCTGTTTACTAGTGGCCTTCATCTGCTCTTAACTAGAACCGTTTCTGCTTGCATAACCCACCCTCACGTGTCCATCACAGCACACACACATACCACACAAACACGAGTCATGACACGCCAACAAACACCCCAGACCAGGAATTATGATAGGCCGTTCCACTTCTAAAATACTGTTTCCTGTACTAAAACAACCATCCACTGTTCGTTTTTCTTTTTCACAGCTGCTTTTTATTAGTGGGAAGAACACTTTTTCTTTTTATAAGAAAGTGCCATCAAACGTTTGGCCATATTAATCTCCCATCTGTAAAACACACTGTACTTGGATTCTCAGCAGGGTGTGTGTCCTCTCTGAATTTGTTTTCTGGGGAATAGGAATTTATTCAAGTAAATTAATTTGCAAACAGACACAGCTATTGCTGGATGAATGGACTTTCTCTTGGCACTTTGAGGTGTAGCTCTGCGGGTATCTGGGCTATTGGCACTGGATGAAGTCCTTAGCTTGTCTGGCAGACCCATTCCTATAATGCTGTGAGAAAAATATATGTGACAGTTCTGCAGCTCAGAACACAGCTTGGCCATCTAGCTTCCAGCTCTACTATAGAGTATTTAAGTGGATTCTAGTAAACTCGTAGATGAGACCACACAGCTGCTTTTTTTTTTTTTTTTTTTTTTTTGTGAAAATAAATTTTTCACTATTTCCCTTTTT
>NW_020174135.1:13731677-13765314 GCF_003031525.2 Neophocaena asiaeorientalis asiaeorientalis | reverse complement strand
AGTTAAACCCAAACCCCTGTTTTTTTTTTTTTTTTTTTTTTTTGCTTGTGAATATAACATTTTCACTATTTCCATTCTTTGCTTTAAATTTTCTGAGGGTTCCATCACATGAAAATAAAACCCCTAGAAGTTCAGCAATACACAACGACCCACTTAGAGCTGGCTAATTCTGGAAATTCTTCAAACTAGAGAGATTCAGAAAATACTTCACTCTCATATCCTATTGTTCTGGATACAATAAAACAGTGTCAGCAGATAGGCTTCTCCCAGGCAAGCAAATGGCTAGGTAGGACCTTGATCTATCAGTTTAAAAAATGAATATAAGGCTTAATGGCAGTAATTTGCCTTGTTTTGTTTGTTTTTAATTGTACCCTTAGTGCTTAATGTAGAAACAAAATTCAACCAAAGGGAACTGTGGTAATATTAACAAATGCGTATTCATCAATCTGGATAGAGAAATCTGGTAGAAAATGAGATGTCCCAGAAAGTCTCCCACTATGAAGGTGTAAAATTCTCTTTTGCAAAATTTTCCATGCAATCCACAATATTATGATTCCTTGAGCATCGACTATCCCAGAAGACTCAGATATGGCATAACATCAATCATGGTGAGTCTATGTAGAGATGTGACGATAAAGACCCAGTAAGAACAGTCCTCAATTTACACAATAAAGACTGAAAATAAGGAATTATGGTGCCTATTTTCTGAAACTGATTTCACAAGCATTCCTTTTTTGTATTTGGCCTTAGGTCCTTAACTGCTCTGGGTCTCAGTTTCACCATCTGTAGGAAAAGGTTAGAAACAAATGAACTTGATATTCTAATTTTATGTTCAGAGCTTGCCTCTAATATTTAATTTTTATTTTAACCCCTTGTGAGATGTTCTCTTAAAAACCCTAAATTAAAATGTAAACATGAGAGCCGATCCACCATTTTATTTTCCCAAAGTAAACGTACATGTGTCTCAATCGAATATCAAAGGCCTACGAAAAGTATATTTTACCAAAAGAATGCTATTTCAGTGGGTCTTTGATAGTTCAGGAAGAGGTCATCTTTATGCAAAGAGTTCCGGTGGGGAAGAAAAGAGACAGACACACCTGAGTAATCAGAAGAAGCGGAAAGAACTTGACAGCCAACTTGAATACAGAAAGGCCCACTCACAGCAGAAGGCAAATTTGCTTTCTCCATTAGCTGAAAAACCTGTTAGAGATTTTTCAGGCAGGAGGGAAAAGAGTCGGAAGGAAAGGAAATTGTTTTTCCTGGTTTTCCATTTGCCGGACTCCTGTTCACAGGGAAGAAAAATCATTATTGGGAGGAGAATGCTAGGCTCTAAATAGAAGTAGCATTGACTCTGCTCTTGCCCTTTCCCTATGTGTAATTTTCCTGTACTGTTTAAGAATATGTGTATTCTTGCCTCTTTTTATAGCTTATAAAAAAAGAAAAAAAAACTCCAGGGAACTTAGAATTAGAACTGGGCTGCTAGTTTGCCTCTCACGAGGCCAAGTCTCAGGTGCCTATAAAATAGCTGAGTGGCAGGGATGACCATTCACTATTCCCTTCTTACTAGTTGGTGCCAACATATTTCAAATGGCCCCTCGTGGGGGAAAAGAAGCTGAAGGAGGGTGTAAATCAATACGACCAGCAACTCTTTAATAGTCAGAACTTCTGCAACACTTAATGTTCCCATCCTCATGAGAGAGCAGCTATTCAGACTCTTGTTAAAAGGAAAAGCTACAATACTCTCCAGTCAATAATCAGATGATTTGTCTGTGTTTACCTTGGCCATGTTATATTTCTTCCCCAATTATGAGTTGTTCTTAGGATTCTAAATGATTATTCTTTAATTTTTTTAAAATGGTAATTTTTTGTTAGCCTATAAACTATGTGTGGGGTGTGTGCATAAGTTAATCTACCAACTTTTATTTTATTAAAAAAAAAAAAACTTCATTTGTGTTTTCTTGCCTTAAGTCTTAACACACTTTGTAAAATGGCTGTTCAAGTTGACCTTGTATAATGTGTACATACCCAGAAATAAATAAGCCTCGATAAGATGTTGTATATGTATGTTACCTTTTTTTCCCCCATTTTGAGCAGCAGACTCTTGACTCTAAGGGGCAGGTAAACTCTATACCTATGCTGTCCAATTCAGTAGCCACTGGCCAAATGAGACTATTTTGATTTAAATTAATAAAAATCAAATCAAATAAAAAATTTAGTTCTACAGTTGCTCTAGTTACATTTTAATTATTCAGGAGCCACATGTGGTTACTGGCTATCATACTGCACAGCACAGATATAGAAAGTTTCCATCACTGTAGAAAGTTCTATTGAACAGTGCTGGTCTGCACAATTTCAGTTCCTATGTATAGAAATGCCTAGAGAGATTTTTTTTTAATTAATTAATTAGTTTGTTTATCTATTTATTTTTGGCTGTCTTAGGTCTTTGTTGTTGCACGGGCTTCCTCTAGTTGCAGTGAGCAGGGGCTACTCTTCATTGCGGTGCACGGGGCTTCTCATCGTGGTGGCTTCTCTTGTTGCGGAGCACAGGCTCTAGGCTCAGGGGCTTCAGTAGTTGTGGTACGTGGGCTCAGTAGTTGTGGCTCGCGGGCTCTAGAGCACAGGCTCAGTAGTTGTGGCACACAGGCTTAGTTGCTCCGCGGTACGTAGGATCTTCCCGGACCAGGGCTCGAACCCCTGTCCCCTGCATTGGCAGGTGGATTCTTTACCACTGCGCCACCAGGGAAGTCCCCTAGAGAGGTTTTTAACCAAGACTTCCAGAAAGTTATAAAATATTTTGAAGAAAATTACCGATTCTACTCTCTGCAATACGATTAATACATGATTTATTTTAGAGGTAGTTCTTGTTTTTTGAGAAAAACCACAGTTGATACCTTATACAATGATATCCTTTAATTGCCTTTCATGGGCTGAATTTTTATATGTCTGCTGCCTAGTGAGTATTCACTTAGCCTTCCTAACAATTTAGGTTACCCTCTGTCTCGACAGTAGTTTGAAAAATAATTTTAAAATTCTACCAGTTTTTACTCCAATATTTTATTTAAAATAATGGGAAAATGAAAGTGGTGATAGTCATCTATAGATGTGCATGTTTCATAGTTGTAATACAAGTAGGACAACAAGGAAGTTAGATGTACCTAAAGTGATAAACCCTTAGATTAAATTGTATATTTTATTCAGGATAGAATGATGTAGTTACGTATGCTCAAAGTAGCGACTATTTAGCTTCAGTTGGATGGTATATGAGCCCAGACAGGACAAGCCCAGTGGCATAACACAGTAGAGGCTAACCTGGTGTCCTGGCTGTAACTGCCTGACTCAGCTCCTGCCATCTCGCAACACCACTAAGCACTGTGGCCGCACAAGAAAAGCTAGAGGGTGTCTTGGCTCACATCCCTTTGAAGCACATTCCATTCTCCAGAACTCAGTCCCATGGTCCCAAACTATGTGCAAGGACACTTGGGAATCTAGTTTTTCTCCTTGCCTATGAAGAAGAAATGTGCGTGATGACATTTCACATTGTTTCTGACACAGTCTGCCCATAGGTAAAACCCCCAGACATTTTCATTTGATTTCTTACTTACAGAACTCACCCCTTCCCCAAGGGGGGAAACCCATCTAGTCACTTAGAATCCAGGATCTCAGAACAATATGTATTAGCCTCCATAAGGTCTAGATGTGGCTCTTATGGACCCGGTAGTCTTCCGGTTAAAAATGGAAGGTTTAAGCTCCCTACATATTCTATGTATAAAATCTTGAGACAAGGGCAAAATTCATCCAAAGGAGAAGAATGAGGAGACAAGCAGTCATTGCTTCACAGCAGTTTTTAGATCACTCCGGCAGAAGCTGTGAAATCTCTGCTCCCCAACCAGCGAACAGGAGAGATTTCTAATACAGGCCCTGTTTCTGCTTTCTAGGAGGAACATCCTGGGCCATTGTTCTTAGTGGCTTCTGGCTCATGTTCCGGGAGGCTCCTCCTTATTCATTATCCTCCTTGGCAGCATCTGAAGAAGGGGAGATGAGGGGAGGAAACATGCTCTACTTGAGGGCTATTCACAGTCGTTGGAGTCTGTCTCCTGGTCATGGAAGGCTGGAGGCCCAACTTGTTTTACATGTTGAACAAAGGTCTTATCAGTAAAGGCTCATGGATTCTCTGTCAACATAATTCTCTCAATAACTTAGTAGGTTTCTAACCATTTTGCCTTCAGCTAATTCTATGTGCTAGCAACTACAACCAAAATTCTTTCTAAACACAGTTCTTAATGGAATGGTGACTACCCTAAGGTTGTAGGAAACATGAGAGAAAGATCCACATTTTTACTTTGACCTTCTCCCTGAGTCACTTGATTCAGGTGAGAAGTTTTGCTAGACATTTGTCGCTCAAAGCCTTTTAAAAAATCTCTAGAAGCAGTAAGTTTTTCCAAAATTCAAGGCCCTGAATCTCTGGATGTTTTCTATCTTTTTGTGTCAGCTTGCAGACAGTATAATTATTTCCTGACTACACTCCCAGTTCAGCTAACACACAACTGTACAATCTGTACACTGTTGCAAGTACACACTTCCTACAGTTCTGTTTTGCAGACTTTTCCCCTAGAGCTATAAGCCAAGAAGGTACAAAGTCTACCTTTTGATATATAGTAGATGATAAAGTATTATTCAAATATTTTGCACAACAGGTGCCACTATCTTTTCAGCCTTCCATATCAGTTCTTTTACTGCTCGTTGCCCAACTGCTAAGCAATTGCTAAATATTTCAGGTCATCATTACAACAGCACCTCACCTGCAGCATCAAATACTTTATCCGTCAGGATTTGATCAACTTCACAGAAACCACTGTAGTAATTTCAAGTGGGAAGAGTTTTATTAAAGCACTGGAAAGCTGGGGAAATGAAGGTCAGGAGCCCACCTCTAGCAAATCCTTAAGACACCTGGGAAGGGGCTACCACCTGTGAATACTGTCTTGACAGGCCTCAGCTAGAACCTAATCCCAGGATCCACTTTGCCCTTATCCCATGCAATCTGCTCTATGACAGGACATCCTTCCCTTGCTTTGATGCCCATATTGATGATTACAGACGGATTTTAGTCATTTCTCATTAGTTTGGACAGGACTGCTTAATGCTGCAGCTCTGTCTCTTTAACCAGATTTCCCAGCTACATTTACTCCACGTTCAGCGTTCCTCTGAACTGGTGGTTTCCCCTGCTCCTGAGCAGTGACACCCATTTGAGCAATGGAATGCCTTTTAGGCTATAGTAATAGGGCACATGACTAATGGTCAATATTCTATGGGTTATAATTTCAGAAATGGGTAGAGGAGAAAAGTCCCTCTGTTGATGATACTTAAATAAAAAATTGTGAATTCAGCAAACTGAACTATTTTCTTCAAATTCAAAATGACTTCTGCAGCAGCAATACAATCTCTGGAAAGTCTAGCACTTTCTAGGGATGAGGGACTTATTAATAGAATATATGGAGAGCTGGTGATCCAGTCTTTCTTCTACTCAGTCCCCTTCTGCGTTTTACAGAGAACTGAGCAAGAGTAAAATATAATAAGGGTCTTCTTAGAGAAATGATTTTTTAAGGCTACAATAGTGTGCCACCAAGGGACCTCATACAGTTTCCTTCCCGTTATCCTGGGAAAGTAACAAAACACCCAGTCCTTTGTCCTACTGTAATGGAGGCTTTAGATGCTGTGGCTGAAATTCAAGTGTGTTTCAGTGACAAGTCTTTGTTGGCCACCTCTCTCTGTACAGAGCAATAGACCTTTCTACTTGTTTGCAAACAAACAAAAAACGGAGCATCATATTCATTTCACAAGCAGCTAAAATTTTACTAGGGAAATAAAAGACATGGAATGAACAGTGAAACATGACCGAAGACCCCTAATGGTATTTGACAACCTGCCGGAAGACAGAAGAGACATTGTCGGAGACAGAATTAAAAACCAGCAAACAGGCATGCTGATCCACCACAATAATTATTGAAGCCTCCCAGAAATAAATCTGAATTAACACACAATTGTTGGGTCTGGGGTTAGTTTTTCCCAACAGTAAATATGGAAAAGGCTGTTGTTACAATATTTCTACTTTTAAAAAGCACACTAATAATTAGCCCCCCTCAAAATGCAAACCAACACATTTTTAAGCATGAAAATAAGAAAAGGAAGGAAACTATATAAGGGATTCCAATGAAGGGCACAGTGAAAAAGAATGAGTTTTCCGGGACTTCCCTGGTAGCACAGCGGTTAAGAATCTGCCTGCCAATGCAGGGGACACGGGTTCGAGCCCTGGTCCAGGAAGATCCCACATGTCGCGGAGCAACTGGGCCCGTGTGCCCCAACTACTGAGCCTGCATTCTAGTGCCCGTGTGCCACAACTACTGAAGCCCGTGTGCCTAGAGCCCGTGCTCCGCAATGAGAAGCCACCACAATGAGAAACCCATGCATCGCAACGCAGAGCAGCCCCCGCTCGTCGCAACTAGAGAAAGCCCGCACGCAGCAACGAAGACCCAACGCAGCCCCCCCAAAATAAAGAGAGAATGAGTTTTCCCCTTTTACTCTCTTCTCTGATACAAGAGCAGAGAGCCACCCAATAAAGTTAGCAGGCAGTAAATTTAGATCTAATAATAACTTCACTAGTCGGGTATATGGAATTCTCTGCAGCAAGAGGTCAGGAGATGAGTAGAGTGGCTGGATTTTTAAAAGGACTGGATCATTTTATGTTCATTAATAACTTCCTGAGTTTGGCAAGCAAAGGTAATGAGAAAGGTAATCTGGTCACTTGTAACAGGGTACAAACCAGTTGCTTCAGTAGGCTTTAGAAGGAACTGCTTCCCTCTTTTATAAGACACCATACAATTAAATGAGTGTGTCATGTTTCTATGTATCTTCCTCTGAACCATAGGATTTTAAGTCATTCCTGGAGAGAAGATTTTAGGCCCACTGAATCAATGTTCAAATGCTTAGAGCATATTATAGTAGTCCACAAACTTAGGACTAATTCTGAAATGATGTAAAATATGCATTTATTAAACTGTCTACTGTCAATGAGAGTCTTCTTTTCACCCATCATCTGCCCGCCACAGTTGTGAACACAGCAATGGAGTCATAGCTGGAAATTCTGCACAAGTCACTCAGGTAAAATCTCAAAGATAAATCTCCTTTATGTGCATCAGCATTACTATGAAGAAACAGGAGACAACCGTTGCTTCTTCTGAAAATTGTATATAAATGCAAATCAGACCGGCAGTGCCTATGTGCTGGGCACTGTTTATGGATGGAAGAGTTACAGTGCAAACGAGGCAGAACAAGCCGTCTTCAGGGAGCATACAGCACAAGGCAGAAGGCAGATACTGACTTTTCAGATACCCCAAATGCAGCGTTTCCTTTATTCTAGTCTTAGAGAAGGGAATGACTAATTCAGATATTGCCAGCTCAGTCCTCTCTGTAACAACTGGGAGGGATCATTGTTCTTATCACCCTGTCTCTTTTGGAACCTGAGTTCATCACATTAAACATCAATGAATTATAACTTTGAGAACAGCATTATTTTATGGCTATACAGGAAATCCATTCACCTAGCAAGCCAGGTACTTCAAAATGCTTCCAAAAGTAGCAAACTTGTTACATGTATTGACAATTATATACTATCTTATCACACCACATATGCAGAAAACAGTAGAATAATTTATGGGGCTAGATTCTAAGTCCATTCTTTTGTTTACTCATTAAATAAACAAATACTTATAATGAAGTAGAGTAAGGACCAGGGCAGGAGATAAAACGAGAAATGGAGCCAAGTTGCAAAACGGTAACAGGAATGAATACGTTGTTTTTTAAAATATATATACTTATTAATTTATTTATCTGGCTGAACCGCCTGGTCTTTGTTGCAGCATGCGGGATCTTTTTTAGTTGCGGCACGTGGGATCTTTGGTTGCAGCATGCGAACTCTTAGTTGAGGCATGTGGGACCTAGTTCCCTGACCAGAATCGAACCTGGGTCCCCTGCACTGGGAGCACAGAGTCCCAGCCATTGGACCACCAGGGAAGTCCTAATTACATTGTTGAAGGCTTTATATGCCCAGCCACAGAGTTTGGAATTTATCCTACAGGTAACAGGTACCATTGAAGATTTTGAGCTGGGTAACGCCATCATTACATTTGAGTTCTCAAAATATCACTCTGGTGGGAGTATAGCTCTATTCAAGAAAGGAGGCAGGAAGTTTTCTTACAAAGCTCTTTCAGTATCTAGGGAAAATAAGGATCTGAAATAGAATCCTGGTCTTTGTTGCAGCATGCGGGATCTTTTTTAGTTGCGGCACGTGGGATCTTTGGTTGCAGCATGCGAACTCTTAGTTGAGGCATGTGGGACCTAGTTCCCTGACCAGAATCGAACCTGGGTCCCCTGCACTGGGAGCACAGAGTCCCAGCCATTGGACCACCAGGGAAGTCCTAATTACATTGTTGAAGGCTTTATATGCCCAGCCACAGAGTTTGGAATTTATCCTACAGGTAACAGGTACCATTGAAGATTTTGAGCTGGGTAACGCCATCATTACATTTGAGTTCTCAAAATATCACTCTGGTGGGAGTATAGCTCTATTCAAGAAAGGAGGCAGGAAGTTTTCTTACAAAGCTCTTTCAGTATCTAGGGAAAATAAGGATCTGAAATAGAATGCTGTCAAAGAAAGAACAAACGGAAGATGATGTCTTCAAGTCACTTAAGAATGGCATCTTCAGAATATTGGGACTAATTGAGTACGGGGAGAAGGTTAAAAAGAAATTATTACAGTAAATCCAAAGGATACGATAATGCCATGATTTGAGCCATGAATTCTAACCTATCTATATGTTGAAATCACCTGTGGACTTTTATAAAAATACAGATGCCCCACATGACGAAAGAGTAGGACTGGAATAAAGCCAGGCACTTGCATTTTTCACAACTCTCACAGGTGAGGTTGACGTGCAGCCAGGACTGAGAAACACTAGGACAGGGCATACAGGAAACCTGCAGACTGGGCATGAAGGGGAAAGATAACTTCCCTTTTGAACAGAATGTAATGTAGGTACTTTCGGAAATGAAAGATGCTAAGGGGAGCTGGATCTCCTCTCTGTTATGTGCCTAGCCCCGTGCCTGCTACACAAGGGCATTTCATAAGTGTTTATTTAATTGAAGGAAAATATCAGTGGGCAATCAAAAACATGGGAGTAGGATTTTAAGTAGAGGATACACTGAGACACACCATGTCACAATGGAAAGAAAACAGGCTTTGCAAACAGAAGGAGATGGTCCCAAATTCCAGCTCTGCCACTCACTGGCTGTGTGGCTTTGAACAAGTTACTCAGCCTCTCTGAGATTCAGTTTCCTCAACTATGAAGTGGAGAGAATAATGTTGCATTTTCAATAATTTTGAAAGAAGTAACTATATACATGAATATATGTATTACTACATATTGTAATTAACATTTAAATCACCTAGGATTGAGTCTCAACTCAATAAATGGTAATTATTGATATAGTCACTAACCATTTTCTTTACATGGACTCTGAAGTGAGTGAGATCTTCTAGAAAAGATTCATTAGTCAAAGAAGAAGGACAATAACATAACCCTGAAGTACATGAACAATAAAAGGGCAAATAAGAAAACAAATAAAAATAATAAGAAGTGGTGATAGGAGAGAAGAACCCAGACAAGCACTTTAAGGATGGAAAGAGTAACCAACAGTGCCAAGTTCAGTGAAGAAGCCAAGTGGGCATCAGTTGAAAAATGACCATTGGATTTGGCATCTAGTTTGTCATTGGTGACTTTAGTAACTACAGTTACACTGGAATCAATAAACTGGATTGAGAAATACATACTATGGAAGAAGTACAGATACTGCATGTGCCCCTCTCTTTCAACAAATTTAATGTTCAAGAAAAATACTGAGAGTAATAGTTAAGGGGGGATCAGAGCTGAGGACACACTGCTCGGTCTTGGGGACAAAAAGTATTGTTGGGCATTTTTAAGGCTAGTTATCTATTCCCTCCCTAATACTAAGAACACTACCTGCCACGTTAGTTCTGGTAACTATAGTTCTTGTACAGGTGAATGAGTAAGATATTTGGGTGAGAGGCAGAATGACAGAAATGAATTAGGGTTAAGAAGAAGCTTAGCGGCAAAGGATAGCCCAAGAGCCTTGGAGGAAAGAGGAGGGCTGGAAGTAGTTCCAGTTTCATCTCTTACGACTATACTGGGTTCATTTTGGCTTCTGGCGAGTTTACACGGGACTTTGGCATCAGAGTAAAGCCACAACCCCATGATACGGGTCCCTCTTTATGGACCAAGGTAAAAAATAAAAACCTTTAATTTGCCTCGTTTCAGGACCTGTTTGTTGATCTTCACACCCTCTTCCTCTTGTTACCTCCTGCACGTTCCTTGATGGATTAATTCCCAGATTTGGACCTACAGCCCCAGAGGGAAGATTGTAAGCTTGCAGCCTTCCTTGTATTCACAGTTCTTAACACAGAAGTTAACAAGTAATCAAGACCAAAAGGAGAAATGCCATATTCCCAGTGCTGTCACCTCAGAAATAAAGCCATCAAGACTGTGGATGATGCCAGCAAAGGGAGAGAGTCTAGCTAGTCTCCTGTAGCAATTCCTAACCTGAAGACTTAACCATTCCCCAGGTGACACACAAAGCCTTTAAGCCTATATACAGATGGATGAGAGATGCCTCCTAAGCCACCCTTATAAGGTAAACAAGATATACAGAAATTAGAATTCACACACACACTCACAGGCACACATGCAAATACCCCACACTCTTCAAACCATCAATTTCTTTGCTGCAACTGAAGGCTCCTCCCACTGAGCTTCACCTGCACCTGCCCTATCAGATGCTCACCTTGTCTGGAAACATCTGCTCCACTATGATTTGCCTTTTCTATTTCCCATTGGTTTGGGGTCTCAATACACCTAATACATTTGATAAATGAATCAATTTAGATGTGATAATGATTGCTATCAAGTGAAGTAATTGGTTCTTCCAGAGAACACATTTAATGTAAATGTGGTTACTGGTCACAGAGAGACTTGGGAGAATCCCATCATAGGAATTGCAGTCACTGTTAGAGGTAAGAAGATGCTTATAGCAGGAAGACTTGGCACATGACAAAGGCATACGCTGATGGAATCTGTTACTCTTTAGAGACGAGTAGGTAAATATGAAGAACACTCTGTTAGACCATTAGATGCATTTTGCCATGAATTTAAGAAATATAAGATAAAACAAAATGATCCATTCTTAGTAATCTGCAAATCTTTTTCCTGAGAGAAAATAAAGGATTACTGTAATGGGGTTTTATCAACTCCCTCATGTTTCCTACTTGTTTGTATCAATCTCTGGTGAGAGAGAAAAGAAGAGGCACAGATTTGAAACCAGAGAATGCTGAATATAAATTTGCAAAATATTAAGACATTTCTTCAGCATCTTTAATTTTCTCAGGCTTCTTTGGAAACTTTTTTGCCATTTGTTGAAATATGCTTAAGGGAAAATGTATGCAGAATTAGGTAGGCACCAGCGATGAAAAGGTATCATCAAAACAAAGTGTTTAAATAAAAAGGAAAAATGAAAGATTGAAATGTTCACACAAGCTGGATCAAACACATCCACAAAATATCCTAGCCATTGCTAAACTGATTATGAAATGGTGTTTTGCATTGTGTTTAATGAAGTATCCCTATAATGTTAAAACATAAAAATGAACATTTTAAGGTATTCAGTTTCATACAATCAATGATCCATTTTTGTAGGGCCTTCCCCGTCGCTGGAGAGCTTTAAAAGTTTAGATGGCACTTCACGGAGCCAATTAGATAGAAAGGTCACCCTCCTGCCTTCTCCAGCTCTCTTTAGTATTCATGGCTCTGGCTTTCATTTTATTTAGAAACTTGTATTTGGCCAAAGTTTTTATTCTTCAGAAAATTTACCCCAATAACTCTCACAAATTCATCTTCCTGAACCTTCAGTCCTTCTGCAAATAGACATATAGAACTTTAATACCATGGCAATCTTAATACCATGGCAACCTGTTAAAAAGTGAAAACTTTTCTTCCTTTTTCTAAATGACACAAAACAAACAGTTTTACTCTAAGAAAACTAGGAGCAATGCCTGCATTCAGGTATATGCCCCAAGGTTTGGGGTGCACACACCTTGCTCCCTGCTGTATTCCTCAGGCTAGGCACAGACAGAGCAAAGTTGGTCAGTGTGGTTTCAATTGAAACTTATTTCAATTGAAACTTAAATTTATCTTTATCTATTATCCTACTAATTAATAGTTCACTAAAATAAAAACGAGTTTGGAGGTAAAAATATCTAATATTTTGAAAAGTGAAAGGCTAGTAATAACTAATTTTAAAAGGGCAGGTCTAGGGCTTCCCTGGTGGCACAGTGGTTGAGAGTCTGCCTGCCGGTGCAGGGGACACGGGTTCGTGCCCCGGTCCGGGAAGATCCCACGTGCAGCGGAGCGGCTGGGCCCGTGAGCCATGGCCGCTGAGCCTGCGCGTCTGGAGCCTGTGCTCCGCAACGGGAGAGGCCACAGCAGTGAGAGGCCCGCGCACCGCAAAAAAAAAAAAAAACAAAAAACGGCAGGTCTAAATATTCAAGAAAAGCAGAATATTTACCAAAAAGCAGGTGACTGCACTCATACACACACATGCACATACACACACACGTGTGTGTGTATATATATATATGCGTGCGTGTGTGTATGTGTGTTGCTTTTCCAAATACAGAGAACAAATACATATTCTTTAGTTTTCCTGAGTTCTCTCCACTCCAATAATGCTTAAGGGTGTCAGTGCAGACCTAAGCCCAAGAAGCGTATTCAGGTCATTCTCCACCAAAAGAGTTAACGTAATCAGAAAAGGGAGGAAGGAGTCACCTCAGGGAATGCTACAGTAAGCTGTCAGGGTCACTCACCTTCACAGTTAAGTACGAAATGAAATACGAACTTCCACAGGAAAAAGACGTCTGAGCCCCAATTTGAGCTCCCTAAGCCACATAATACTGAAACCCATCCTAGATCAACCTTCAATGCAAGGTCATCAAAATAATTGCCCTCTGACGGATAATCCCATTTCTGGGTGGTTTTTCAGTATTCAAGACCATGA
The DNA here is from genome assembly GCF_003031525.2 of Neophocaena asiaeorientalis asiaeorientalis. Taxonomy (NCBI): domain Eukaryota; kingdom Metazoa; phylum Chordata; class Mammalia; order Artiodactyla; family Phocoenidae; genus Neophocaena; species Neophocaena asiaeorientalis. The sequence goes on along the minus strand of NW_020174135.1, from coordinate 13,752,138 downwards.
CTTCCTTGTTTTCTTCTTCCAGGTTAGTCCAAAACTGACTCTAATTAAGCCACCCTGTGTGCTTGTTCCAGCAGGAACTCCAGTGGCGAGGCTCAGGCACGTGAAAGACTTGCCTCATACCTCAGTCCTCCCAACACTGACTCTGCGGCCTTAGACAAGTAGCTTGACTTCTGACTCAGCTTTAAAATGGGAATAGTAACAACGGCATAGTTGTTTTAAGGATTAATCTGTACAATCTACACATGTGGTCTTACCCGGGTAACACTCAGTAAATGGTAGCTATTATTATAAAAATAGGTCACCCATTTATTACCTGATGAGTGTTTATGCATCACAAATAGATTAATTTTAAAAACCAGGCTACGTCAATGGTCCCACAGTAAAAAATATCTTAACGTATAAAGATCTCTAGAAGCAATTATCCTAAACATTCTTATTCCTTTTTAAATCCCCACTAAGGGGAAAAAAAGCAGTGGGGTGACTAAGCATCACAGCTTAGAAGAGGGTTTTGCAAACTATGACCTATGGGCCGAGTCTTCCCTGCACTGGTTTTTCTAAATAATGGTTTACTGGAAAGGTCACACCAGGTCATTCATGTACTGTCTGTGTCTGCTTTGGCACTACGATGGCAGAGCTGAGTAGGTGCAACAGAAACACATGGTCTGCAAAGCCTAAAATATTTCCTCTCTGGCCCTTTAACAGAAAAGGTTTGCCAACCCCTGGTTTAGAACACTAGATTAAAACATTTCTATTATTAGAGATGAAACTTCGATTACTTTTGGCCACATTTATAAGTGCAACATTACACCAAGCAGCAGTACTGAAGCCACTTACTGGGGTTGATGCCCCGAGAAGACATCTCTGGATGGACTGGAAAGTGAAGGTCTCCAGAGGAGACTGGGAAAGACAAAATATCTGGCAGCAAAATGATGACATGGGAGGAAGGGAGAGAAAGGATGGTCATCACAAATGACAGAAACCAAGTTTTCTTCCTTTGGAAAAATTAACTGCTCCAAACAGGGCCAGGATAAGGCTGAGACTAGGCTACTCAGGCTCAAAATGTAAGGGGAGACCAAAGTCCTGAGCCAAGGTCAATGATATTTTCTGTATTTTTAACAATCAAAATTAATGCAAATAAATCCATGATGAACAATGTATCAGAATTTTAACAAAAACAGTATCGGTATTACTGATTTTTTTCTTTTGCCTCAGCCTCTAACATGGTGCCACGTGGCACTGGCCCAGCTTGGTCCACGTGTAACTAAGCTGCTCAACGTCTCCTGAAGCAGGGTTCCCAGAGGAGAAGCAATAAGACAACAAGAGCAATTTCGACACAGGTCTTTAGATATTGGAGGAAACACAACTCCTGACACAGTCAAAATGCAAATTTATGTTTGTCTCCCACCATCCTTACAAACTTTTATCCAATGTGGGTAGTAGTCAGCCGCCCAAGGATGTAAATCCCAGCAGGCTTTGACCTTCTTCTCAGTCTGCCTTAGACAACCCTAAGATCCATTGCAAACACAATCTCATTCAGAAATTAGAATGACTAGTCTCATTAAAACAAACTAATTTCTAAAAGAATAAACCAATAAATAAATAAATAATTTGAGGACGACAACCTTCCCTGGCAATTTAGCCCTGCCTCAGGTTAAAAGCCTGAGCTATAAAGGGTTTCCCTTTTTCTTAATTCCTCTGCCTTGTGATTCTGTAATCACCCCCTCCCCTCAACCCTTCCCAGTTTGCTAATTGTTTCTTATAACTAAGCGCAGGTGGAAGAAGGCATAAGAAGAGCTGGAAAGATCTTATTGATACCATGGAACACAGGCTCTGTGCAACACTGTCCCTGCCGGTTACAGGGCGATGCTGCAGCCCCAGTGCAGGCTCTTTGGATACCCCATGCTCGGCCTCTCCAACTTCAGCTCCCTTCACCCAGGCCGAAGCTGAGAGCCGAGATGTGACTCCTTCTTCAGCTCCCAAGGGTCCAGCATTTATTTCCATATTCTTGTTGGGGGTCCTCTGTCCCTCCAACTGGTCCTATTTTACTGGACCCAAGGCAAATCCACCCATCTTTCTTTTCTCTTCACCCACATCTGGTCCACGACAAACACCTCCTCACCTCTTGCCTTGACAGACACGAGGAGAGCAGAGGAACCCAGGCCGCCACCCCTTTCCTGCAGGCATAGACTGACAATCCAACCCTGCATGCCACCAAACCACAGGGAGCCCAGAGGTCCCCCAGAAGCCCCTCCTTAGACGAGGAGTGAGCCTCGCATCAGAGCACTGACTCTGTACAAAGAAATCTCTTTGCAAATCCTTCCTTCTTCCCACTCTGGCCAATTTTTATATCCTGAATCTGGTTGAGGAATCTAAGAATCATGGAACAAGTTCTCTATAATTTCATTTGTAAATTCTCCATCTGGAAGGTGTGTCTGACGCACACTTCAGTATTGTATTGGCACCACAGTAAAAAACTAAGGCAGAAATAGTTCCACTTTAACATCTTATTTTACCATATCACAAGAAACACCAATCAATTCAGCTCATCACCTAGGTTTGATAACATCGAGATCAAAAGTTTGAATGCACAAAGGAAGGAGATGATGTTTTCCTAAAACCCCAATAAATTCATTTGTCCATTAATCACACTTATTAATGTGAGTCTGTAAAAGGGAAATGTGTCCTGAAGCATCTAAGATATTCCTAGAGGTGCAGGGAGAGGAAAACATGCCAGTTTGGTGATGGTCCATGAGACTAATTGTCTGGAGAACTGATGTAATAAATGACAGCAGGCCGTGCTCAATATACTGTACGTTTCGTGCTGTTGGGGAAACGGGAGAAGCAGCTTGCGCTCCTCTTTCAGTTTAAGGAATTAAATTTTTCCTCCGTTGATAACATTAACAATCAGAGTATTCTGTTGCAAAACTCTGGAATTTAATCTACCCATATGGATCTTCTGGAGGTGGTTTTTTGAGTGCTTTAAATCTTAATTCCTAAATGCATCTTCAAATAACAGATGCTAAAATATGTACAGTACAAATAAAAGTTTTCACCTCCCTGCACATTTCTAACAGTCCTACTTAGTATTTATTAATGCCACTTCTGTGTCTTCTAGACCTACATTCTCCTTATACTTGCTTCCCACGTCATTAGGCCTGCAGTCAAGCCTGTTAAGAAATGGCCCTCAAACTGTAAGAAGGAATATAGGGAACTCTCACATTTTCGTCTAACCTGTTTTCCTAATGAAGTGCTTTGGTGTGATATGAATCCCTTTCTTGGTCACAGGGGAGCTTTAGAGAAGTTTCTTACGTGAAGTTTTCAGGGTCCATATCATTCACTGCTTACCTTTTATTATAATCATTATTAAAGAGAAAATATTCAGTCTTGTGGGACAACGGAATACTCAAGGAGAAAAAGTGATAGAGGTAAGAGTAAGAAACGCAGCCTGAGTTTTACTTGAGTTCCTTCAACTCGATCCCTTCACTCTGCCTTATCCCCCAAACTAATCTTCTCCACCACTCTTCTCATTAGAAGAAGTGGTGGCAGAACACTCAGTGCCCTACGCCATGGTCTCAGGGATTCCTCCTGATATCAAGTCCACACTGCAGGCTTTTCTAGGCAACTCTTGTCTCTATCAGTCTGCCTGGAGCTGTGGAGAATTCCAGGTGGAATCTGCATGGCCTAGCATGGAGCCTGGCGCAAAGTGCTTAACAAGTAATCCAGGAACAATCTGGGCATCCTACTTATTTTGCAGAGATCCTCAAATTTAAAAGCTTTGCTGCTGTTACATCTTGATCTTCATTTCCTTAGACATGTCTCTGTTGGTCATTTTGTCACTTCTCGCATCTTTGTATTTCTATCATAAAGGAAAAGAAGATGGAAGGCAAGGACAGTAAAAGTTTTGATCAAGAAAAATATTCCGTTTTCAAAGCCTATGTGGCTTTGTTAAATTAGAAGCCCTTTTAGAACAGTTGTGTGGCTATTTTCAGTCCTTCCATTTCTAATTTGTCCACTCAACAAATATTACCTCTCATGTAGTAAAAGTGCTCTGTGAGCTCATAAGGATCCCAAAAGTGACTACGGAAAAAAAGGTATGAGATGCCTTCATCGCCTTTCTACCCCAGAGCCTAAATTTAGTATCATTAATCTCTTCCCCATAAGTTAAACAGTCCTGGAGGCATTATCAATATTTATCTATGTCATCCTATACCTTCTATTAATTTGACTCCATGACTGTATCCAGACACCACAAAATATCTGGAAAAAAAAAAAGAACCAGAACAATAACCAGCACTTCCAAATATCCGGATGTTTGATGCCACGCAGACAGAGCAGCCAGGACATCGCTGAACTCCTCCCAGGTGCTTTCAAACTATGCATGCTCACCCAAAACCCTTGTTTGCAGGTGCTCAGGAAACATAATTCTTTGAGATAAAGAAATTCAATGTTGTAGTTCTGACATACTTTCTTCCCTTTAGTCATTATTTCTTGGTTGACTAAAACACACGTACAACGTTCTGAAAGTAATTTCTCCCCAAATTATTATATCATTTCCAAAATATTTATAGTATAAAAATGGTATTTTGACTGAAGAGCTATAAAAGAGGATTAGATAAACCTTTATTCTTTGGAATTTCCCCCTCAATATTTCCAGTTCTACTTTCTTGTGTTTGTTCTCATGTTTACCCCAAACAAAGCAGATCTGTGAAGGTAAAGATGCCTGAGAGGATCTGGTTGTGCACTGCAGATACCTTGGGCTTACTTGGCAGCTATGTAGTTTGGGATGGACTGTGTGATATAGGTGGAAAATTGCTGCATTATACCAAGCAGTTAACTCTGAGGCTTAGTGTTAATCTAGGACCCACTGCAATTTTTCATATCACCTCTAGGCGCTAATCTTCTTGATATGGGATTGCTCCCCGCCAACTTTCAGGACCTGGATGTATGCACAGAACAAGTTTCATCCACAACTCATGGATGATTACTTTTGTGTGTTAATCCTGCTAAATTCTAATGCTATAATTCCATAGCTGTGTCCCCCAAACTATTAGGTAATCAAGCCAAATGCCAGATGCCCAGGATTTACCAAAGCAGTCGTCTGAAATGATGCTTTGAGCAAAAAATGGTAGACAGCATTGATCTCTCAAATGATTAAAACTAGCTTCCTCGTGTTATTTTGTATTAGTCTTGTCTTCATTATTTTTGTCATGTTTTCACTGAAGATGAGAGGCATGAAAAGCAGGATATTCTTCATTCCATGCCTTATGGTTCCACACAAATAAGTTGTTCAGTTGAAGGAATGTAATCACAATGATAAAGGCAACAGTACGAATAGAGGGACTTGGTTCTCAGTAAGGAAAAAAAAAAGAAAAAGAAAAACTCATTTGATGATGTCGACCTAAGATTTTTGAGAAGTAACAGATCTTCATGGATCAGTTGGTGGCAGGGGAGTGAAAACATTCTTGTGTGTTGGTTCTTATTTTTTGTTTGTTTGTTTTTAATGCAACAGAAATGCCCTATTTACCTCCTTCCTTTTATGAATTCATGTCAATGACCTTTGGGTAGAAATATCGGAATTCATTGCTGGAGGACTGCTTGAGATATAGCATGATTGATGAGCACTCCTTCAACCCACAATCTCTTTTCAGATCACATCTAACAGTGAGCTTCTTTCCTTTCTCATGACTTTTAATTTTGCTCAGTTTCATTACTGGTCTTATGGCTGAATGCATTCATTTATTCACTTGACAATTTCTTCTTTTTTTCTAACAACATTTCAAACAGAGAAGCTTGGGGGTGTAACATGCCTAGAACACTCAGTGGTAAATAATGTCCTGATTAACTGATTATATCACTGCTAAACAATGACATTTGCTCAGCCACAGTGTGCCTTCCCACAGATACGTGCATAGATAGTGCCTGACTGTAAGCTTGCTGAAAGCCTTTGCACATTACACTGTTTCCAGGAATCCACTGTAAATATTACCTTTTATGAATGTTTTGCCAATGAGAGATACAGAGTCAATTCTAGGGCCTGAGAACCCACTGATAGAAGCAGTGATCCTTTGGTCATCAGGAGACCAAACAGGAGAATGTTTATCTTCTCTAGACCAGCTGTAGAGAATTGAGTAAAACTGCCCAGGAATATCTACCGATCTCTTTTTTGAGAGAGAGAATAATCCTCATTCTCACTCCCCCTACTCACCACTGGCTGTACACTTTCAACATTATTAATGGAGAGTCATTGCCAAGGCTGGGGGTAGTAAAGAAGGAAAGCAGAAGGCAATTCTCACTTCGGGGCCCAACAGCACACATCTTTGTCACACCAATTGTAACTCGGATCTCATTTCCCCTTGGAAGCAGTATTAGGACTGATAGGTACATATAGTTGAGATATTAACCCTAGTATGATAGCTCCAGTAAGTTGCAAGTGACACATTTATTGGCTGATCTGCAATTTTAACATCCAAGAATCTTATTGTTTTAAATAGGAAACTAGGTTGCTGGTTCTGAAAACTACCAAAATAAAGCTTTTGTTGGGGAAAGGAAAGATCACTTGTTGAGTGACTACCTTTCAGGCACTGTACTTTGAAAAGGTCTTCAATACAGGTATGATTACCCTCATTTCACAAATAAGAAAATCGAAACTCAGAGAGGTTAAGTAAATTGCTCAATTTACCGTCTCTAATAAGGCCTGGATTAGAGATTCTAATACAGCAGTGTCTGTCTACAACCCACATGCTTTTCAAGCTCCCCCGGCTGGTAATCTCGGGATACAATTTGTTCACAGATTGGAAATTGTCAGTATTAAAAAAAAAAAAGTGTTATCGTGGCTTTATTTTGACACCAACAAAGACCAAAACAAAAAGAACACACCCACAATCCTGCCAACAAAATTAATCAAACTGTTTTCATTTTTCTGTATTTCCTTTCAGGCTTGTTTGTGTTCAGATTTTGACCCAGCAGCTTAAAAACCACAAGGCCTTGGGCAAATTATTTAATTCCTTGATACCTGAGTTTCCACATCTGTGAAAATGAAAGTAATAAAAGTACCTTCCTCTTAGTCTCCGTTGTGAGCATTCAATTAGATAATGCATGTAAAGTGCTTGGGATGGTCTCTAGCATGTCATGTAGGTTCAGTCAGGGTCATGGTATTATCACTTGTGATCATGGCAGAGATTCACAGCAGTGTAGCCACCGACTCTTACTCAGTTTAATTCTATGACTAATCTATTTTCCTGTGAGCCTACTCTGAATAAGTAGCAGGAAGAAAAATATAAACTCAAAACTTATGAGAAGTTTATACCTAGTGAGTCAGCATCTCTCAGGCAAATACTCTGACTTTTAGATTCCTCTCATGCACACCTCCTCCACCACCCCTGCTCCCCAATATGGCAATTGGGGTGCGGGGGCACCAATGAGCTCACGAGTCCATGGGGGACTCTGGACTTGACATCCACATGGATCACTGTTAGTCTCTGCTGAAGGAAAGCTGGCCTGGTTTATTCCTTGGGCCCTGTATTAGTTTCCTATTGCTACTGTGACAAATTACCACAAACTTAGGGACTTAAAACCATGTAAATACATTACTTTACACTTCTGGAGGTAAGAAGTCCTAAAACCAAGGTTTAGGCAAGGCTATATTCCTTCTGGAAGAAGAGGTTCTGTTCCCTTGCCTTTTCCAGCTTCCAGAAGCTACCCACACTCCACGGCTCCCAGCGACATCACTCTGACCTCTGCTTCCAGAGTCACACCTCCTTCTCTGACTTACCTCCCTGTTTTGCCTTTATAAGCATCCTTTTGATTACACTGGACTCATCAGGATAACTTCCACAAGACACTTAACTTAGTCACAGCTACAAAGTCCTTTCATGCCATCTAAGGTAGCATATTTACAGGTTCCAGGGATTGAGACATGGACATCTTTGGGAGGTCAATTTTTCTGCCAGATGTCCTTCACATTTGTTCAGTAAGCAAGTAGTGGTACATTTGTGGTTTGTTCTTTTGCCTCAGAATGAAGAGCGGCAACCTTCCTCTATTTCTGATACCACCTTAGCTTTCACCCTTCTGGAGCTTAATCACAGCTTTTAGGTAGCTCCTGTTGAACTGAACCCCCATGGATTATGTGTCAAGATCATCTCCACCTCAAGGCAAACCTCTCACAAAAGCCTCTTGTCTCAGCTACTTTCTTACTTTCTCACAGTGCATACTGCACATTCTCCCACTTTTGGACCCATTCCATGCCAGTGGAAGCCAACGGTGGCTTAGTAGCTCTCACTCACAACTATGCTTCCCCGCCATCACTTTCATCCTGCTGGGTCTGCACTGTGTTGCCACAAGGTTACTAGGCATGGCAGACTTCCTCTTTTTCCACTACCCCAACTTCCACATGGAAAGCAGGACACAAAAGGCTCTTTGCTTTTCGCTTCCCCATCACTGAATCTAATCAACACCCACTCCTTCCAAGATTTCAACTTGAGCAAGAGGTGGGGAGGCACTGACAGGATGGTCTCGTTACTCTACTTCCCTTAACTCCCTCTCTGCCTCCGACTTACCACACTCCCAAGACTGGAAGGGGCAGGGGACTGGTCTCCTTCTCCTGTCCCCTGCGTTACTTCCTTTTCCTTACTGAGAAGGCATTTGTCCTGCCCTGCAATCCTAGAGTAAAAATGGTGCAAAGAAAAAACTACTGATAATGAAAAAAAATCATAAAACGTATTTGTTACGGGGATCATTCTATATTCTATTTGCAATATTTTCTTTATCATACTAATGGTTTGGTTATTTGTAATGACTACATAATACGCCTCCTCACAAAGAGACATTTTTAAATACTGTAGTAGTGTGAGGGCTATGTAAATTGTGCATAGTTACCATTTTCTCTTTGAATTTTTTTCCTTCGGATAAATAACTTCAACTGGCATTACTGAATCAAGAGTATACAAGTTTACAATTCTTGAATCATACTGCCATACTGATTTCCAAAAAGGGTTATTCCCATTTACACTGATAGCTGATATGGGCATATGCACATTTCACATCATGGTTTTCAGCATACATTATTATCATTTTTAAATGTTGGGATAATAATAATAAGTAAGCATATTGAGTCTTATTCTGAGCCAGATGGTGTTTCAGCAGTTTACATGTCTAGCAAATACGTGCCTAAAAATACATTAGATGCCTACAGTATCCCTGTGACATATTTTTACCTTATTTAACAGGAGAAAAACCTGAAGCAGGGAGATTAAGTAGTTTTTCCAGGTTCACACAGCTAAAATATTAGGTAATTTCACAGATATTTTAAATTTAATTTCTTTGTAGCTTAGTTGGATATTTTTCTACATGCATGCTAACCCTTAAGCAAGTCTTGGGGTCGGGGGGAGTTCACTGTTTGTTTTTTTTAAACCAAAAAAACTGAGCTTTTAATATAACATATGCTAACCTTTTGACTGTTATTTTTGTGATAGATATTTTCACAGTCTATTAGTAACTTTTTATATGTTTAGTCTACCTGTTATGCTAAAAATATGATGATTCATATAACCTTTTCCTGGCGCTTTGTTTAAAAGAAGAAATGTAAGGGGAAATCTTGTAGACTGGTTTCTAAAAAAACAGAGCCTACTGGGACTTCCTAATACTCAAAATTACACATAATATCTAAAAGGACATTTCATCACATATAACATTAATTTATATCACCTAGCATGCAATGAGCCATATTTCTTTCAGTGGCTAAGCTGTTGCCAGGTTCTAAATTAGTCCCCCTATGGGAGCTGCATTAACTCCTTCAGGATACCACTGCAGCAGTGAGGACAGATACTGCCTTAGGAATGGCAGGGAGGTTGTATTTGCCAGAGAGAGTGGAGAGAGTAAGACCTCAGTGCATGGTCACTGGATACCTGCCATCCCGACAGGTTGCCTGCCTCCTGGGCTAAACACAGGGGCTGCTCTCAGTTCAGCTGTGACTGGCAGTGTAGTCGGGTAGCCAGGCGACTCATCAACACAATACATGTCTAAGAGCTAAATGGATGTAGGAAGCTTGACAAGGTCTTGATCTGCTCTTGGCAGAATGATAAAGTGTGTAAAGTTTGCTTATTCTACTACAAAGCTTCTCTCACTGTTTTCTTTGCCCCCTCCTACGCCATCAATTTCCCCACCTCTGCTGTCAAACTTCTGTTACATCCTCACTCCTACCTTACTCATCAAATTCTGACTCCAGAATGGATTCTAGCATCATTTATCCAATCAAAATATTTATTTTGCACTTATTATGTGCTAGCAGTTGAAACTACAAAAGTGGTCAAGACACAGCCCCTGCCCTGAAGGGACTTACACCTGACATCTTAGTGTGAATTTGGTCTATGAGTGTTCTCAAGAGTATTTGAACTTAAGCCTTATTTCTTATAAATTTAACTTCCTGTATCAGTAATTAGATGTTGGAAATAGTTTAACTGATAAAAGAGCCTTCCTGTTGCCCTCTCAAATCCCTCTCTCTCTCTCACTCTCTCCCATCTTATATCCCTAAACACATTCTCAGTGTCTATATTGAGACTTTACGATTCCAATGTTTTCTAATTTGCTATGGAGGAAGAGTGAACTGAGTGTCAATTTCACCATACTACTTATCCGATGAATAAATCAATAATAAAATGCTTTCCCAATGTAAAATTTGTGTTGCATAAAAATGAGGAATACCTAAATGAAAACAGAGACAGAACAATATCGTAGGAAATATATTTTGAAACTACACACACAGTGAATAAATTATGATGGCTACAGACCATGCTAACCTTTATCTTCAGAAGGGAGCAATTACTCACAGCCACGTGGTGCAGATGAATTATCATTACTCACTAGTGAAAGGGAACATGTAAATGTCACTGTAGGCACTAATAGTCATGTAACATCACCCTACTTTTAATAGAATATTTGTGCTGATACAGTTGGTAAATTTAAAAAGATGTTATTTCCATGCATTAAAGGACCTGTTTTATTACAAGGGAAAAGAAAAAGAAGGGAGAAATAAAAATATGAAAAACATGAAAGAGGACAGTAGGGAAACAGACAAAAAGTAGGAGAGAAACAGATCATAAAACTCTACTGAATGGTTGGTAATGCTAGGTGTTTTTACGTGAATTGCCTCATTTAATATTTATTTTTATACCCTTGAAATAAGTATTTTTATTCTCTGTGTTAGTCAGTCTTCTCCAGAGAAACCCAAAGAGAACCAAAATAATATATGTATGTATGTACGTACGTGTGCGTGTGTATGTTTGTATAGAGAGAGAGAAAGAGGCAGAGAGAGAGGGAGACAGAGACAGACAGAGATATACAGACACAGAACAAGAGAGATTTATTTTAAGGAACTGGCTCATGTGGGGATTGTCAAGTCTGAAATCTGAAGGGTAGGCCAGCAAGCTGGAAAGTCCAGCAAGCTGATATTGTCTGAAGTCTTGAGTCTGAAGGCGGGAAACTCAGGTAAAATTTCTATGCTGCAGTCAGGAGAGAAAAACTGTTCTTCTGAGGACGTCAGCCTTCTCTCTTAAGGTCTTCAACAGATTGGATAAGGCCCACCCACATTATGGAGGGTGATCTACTTTACTCAGAGTATCCTGATTGACATGATAATTACATTTTTAAAATACCTTCACAGCAGCATCTAAACTGTGATTTGACCAAACTGCTGGGCACCACAGGCTAGACAAATTTACACGTAAAATTAACCATCACACTCTCATTTTTAGAAATGGGAAAATAAAATCAGAGATGTTAATAACTCATCCAGGGGCACACAGAAATTGCAGCTTACTGGAAAGGAGCACAGCACAAGCTCTGGAAAAATGTCTACATATGTATCCCAACTGCAACAACCACCAGCTGTGGGAACTTGGGGAATTTACACTTCCGTGCTTTACGTCTTCCACCTGTAAAGGAGATTATTTGGCATACTTTTTGTGGTTGTTTTAACGGCTCAATGAGATAACGTGTTTGGATAATATGCATGGAATGTAAACATGCCCCCAATAAACATGTGCTTCTACTTTACCATCCCTCACAGGTTAGAACCAGATTCAAATTCAAGGTTGGCTAGCTTCAAGCTAATCTACTAATTAATAAAACTCACATCCCGATGTTAAGAATGCAAAACACTGATTTGTTTCACATAGATGTATATCATATGTTGTATATTTATGCTACTGCTTTAGCGAACATTGGATTACATCATCTATGGGTACCTGAAGTCTTCCATCAGGTTCTGAGAAGAGAAGGAGGGCAAAGGGCACAATACATGATAAAAAAAAAATTCATAACATCAAGGTCATTACCCTCAGAGAAGCTTACAGCCTAGTCGGGAAGACAGATGTGTTTGCGTCACATGAAGGAGCTCAAGGGGCACATGGGAGCCCTGCTATTAGGGCACAGGCCACATTCAAGTATCCCCTCATCAGAACGATTGACACCCATAAAAAGAATAATGGGTCCATTATCATTTCTAACGTTTTTGTTGAAGCACAGTCTCTGCAGGGACATAAGAACTCTCAGTAAGGTAAGGTAAACACATTGTATAAGGCATATAAAACTGTTAGGCCATTGTATATATTCATGATACAACACCAGTAACTCGAAGAAATTACAGTGGTTAATGACCAGCTTGCTGTAGTATTGGTGCCCACTTTTTACTTTGGGCTCTCAAATCACAAACATTAACCTGATAGTCATAATCTGTTCTGTTGGGATTATTATTTGGTAAAGCATACTTTTTGCGGTATATATAGTTAGGTACAGTTCTGCAATAAGCAATCTATTTCCTTCATTCTTTAGTTTAAAATAATGAAGGAATTTAAACTAAATTCCTAAACAGGAATGCCTGTTTATGTTTTGTTCCACTGCATGCACAAGGGGAGAGGAAAAAAATAAAAGCAACTAACTTCAAATTTACAAAGCTCCCTTTTAAAAATTCCCTCAAAAAGACCAACAAACTGCTCTCTTCTCCATTGTGAACAACTTCCTACATCTCAGAGGTGATCAGCACATTAATTAATAATCATAATTCCCTGGTGTTGATATACAAAGTGGAATTTAATTCATCAAATGCTTACGGTCCCTCTGAGTTTAAAACTGTAATTAATTGTAAGTAACGGTCTCAGTGCAGTCTTCGGCTCCCCACTCTTGCCCACTTCATACCATCCACTATTCCTCTAGTGAACTCGTATTTTAAGAGATCATTCAATTATTTCCTCCTCTACAAAGTCTCTTCTGTCAGCTCCCCCTGTATCCAACCAAACAGTAGCATCAATTTCTCCCTCATGTGTGCCCCTTGCGTGTACAGAGTTTTAACAGAGTATGTATAGCGCTCTTTTATTACGAGGCTGACTGCTAGTAGACCGCATGTTTCTTGGGGTCAGGGGCTGTATTTTATTCATCTTCTATTGCTTAGAGTATACCTGGAATGCACTAAATAATAATATTTGATGAATAAATGAATGAGAGGGAATATCATAGTTCCTCCCAAAAGTCCTTTGACTGCTTCCAGCTAGTGTTTTGCCTGGAGAATTCGTCGTGATGAATGTGAGTCTTGGAATTGGAACAGTAGAGACAGAAGAGACTTCAAGAACCATCCAATGCCTCATTTTGCGAATAAGAAAGCCTTGGCCCACAAAGATTACTTTTGTAAGGTGATACAGATTGTAAGTGCCAGCGCCGGGACCAGATTGTTACATCTCCCAACAATCTCTCAGGTATTCTTGACTCTCTATTAGGCTGTCTCTCTTGAAAACAAAGTAAAGTATATTTCCTTTCAGAGATCTTATACGTGGATCTTATATCTATGAATTCACAAAGGCCTCCTCTCACTCACTCATAATCAGTGAGCTTGTTATTACAGCATTAATTCTGCTTTTCTCTAAGGCTGTTACTTTCTTAAAAAGACTCCTGTAACATAACTTATTAAAGAGATATAATCAGATTTTAGGGTTCCTGTTATTATATACAAATATTGAGTAGATACATGAAATGGCATTTTTCTGGGTAATATGTAAAATATGTGTAAAATATATATGTTTTGCCAATATAGGGCTTTTTAAAAACAATAGCATCTAGCCTGCTGGGCTCACACTATACTGTACACTTAGGGGCACTCTTTGTTAACTCTCTGTAGGATTAGCCTCAGTCATAAAAATTTCAAAGAAGTAAACTTATAAGCACAAGTAGAGATTTTTCCAAGTCTTGAAAATTGAGTCTTTTATGATTTAATGGCTAAGATAATCATCTATAGATTTGGTAATTCCACTCAGAACTTTGATTTCTATGTGCACTAGTGAGACGTGAAAGTAGCAGCAAGAATAGTTAGAAATCTCAAGATTATAAATAATGGAATGCCAATGCGATGACTCTTTCTTCTAAAGTATTTAAGATGCATTTTAAAACCTGAATTACCAATATCAAAGACAACATTTTAATGTTTTCTTCATATTTACATTTTTACACTTGTTGAGGTTTAAAAGTTTATATCATGTCAGCTTTAAAATGACAAGGAATGGTTGGCCTACAAGTGACAAATGAAGATGTAGGTTTGGAGCTGTCAGGATGTCAGTCATTTTGACTGACAGATTTCACTGCTGAAATAAGCTTTAAATTTCCTATGAATTTGACTGCCTGTTGAAGTATTTTATGCAGCTTCCAATTCTCTGTAAAAATACTGTTTTCAACAAAGAGTCAAAAAATATTGCGTGGTTGGTAATGGTGGTGCTTGCATACCTCAAATTTCCCTCTGGACCACTGTGCATATGTCTTTTCATGGGGATGATTGGGCATCCTTTCACTGACCTCAACAGAGTATTTTTTTTTAATTTAATTGTACAGCCACTATGGAGAACAGTATGGAGGTTCCTTAAAAAACTAAAAATAGAACTGCCGTATGACTCAGCAATCCCACTACTGGGCATATACCCTAAGAAAACCATAATTCAAAAAGAGTCATGTACCAAAATGTTCATTGCAGCTCTATTTACAATAGCCCGGAGATGGAAACAACCTAAGTGTCCATCATTGGATGAATGGATAAAGAAGATGTGGCACATATATACAATGGAATATTACTCAGCCATAAAAAGAAACAAAATTGAGCTATTTGTAATGAGGTGGATGGACCTAGAGTCTGTCATACAGAGTGAAATAAGTCAGAAAGAGAAAGACAAATACTGTACGCTCAACAGAGTATTTTAATACTGAACACCAGCACATTAAGAAAGCACTGGCATAAAATTGTGCTGTGTAACACAAAAGGTGGAAGACAAAAAGGAACCATACAGATTATCAAACACAATCCACAACATATCACAAACAGGACTGAACCAACACATCACTAGTTAGTGCCATAATGAAACCAAAACCAGGTTTCCTAATTCTCTGCTCCATGATCTGTGTATCATCTTTTTTCACATTCATGTCCTCATATGACAATTCTTTCTTCAAAGTCTCAGGTGTTTCCCCTCTTTAATAATTTAGTAGCATCCTTTTTACAGTGAATGAAATATCCATATCATGTATCCAAACATAGAATTCAGAGTTGTGTTCCATGCCATGTTTTATGAAAGATTTTTGTTGAAACTCTTGATATCAGTCTTGGAAAGCAAAATAAGAATAGATTTTACTTTTTCAATACAGTAGATGAAATATATTTGTCCCTGAATAATAAAGGAGACCACTGAAATGGCATGACCTTTGGAAGAACTAGAATGCAGTGTAGTGACCATGAAATGAATTTCTGTCAAAAATATATCTTGATGATCTAAAAATTAATGTGATTATACAGCAACTAGGAAGTAGCCTGTAAGTATAAACAGGAAGAGGAGAGGTAAAAGAGTTGCCATCTATGACATTTATATTGTATTTTGAGTTTATGAAAAATAAAAATTCTCAGTACAAATATAGAACTAAATCTACATACAGGTAAAGTTAACCTAAAGTTATTTTACTGGGGAACAGGGAACTCCAAGTAAAACCTTTGCATAGATGATAAAAAATAGGAAAAAGTGCTCAACCTCACTAGTAATCAGGCAAAAGTAAAATGAAATACAAGTTTTCACTCATCCTACGGCAAAAATTATAAATCTTGACAATAATTATGTTGAATACTTTATGGGAAATCAGGCATGAACATTTGGAGAGGGTTAGATGGAGCTTTTTGGAGAACAATTCAGCATCACCAATCCAAATTTAAAATGTATATACCCTCTGACTAAGCAATTACTTTGTAGGAATCTCCTTTACTTAGAAAGAATCACACATGTAGATATGAATGTGTACATATTCTCAGGTATACAAAGGTACATATTTAAGAATGATAATTATAGCATTGTTAAAGTAGAACTTTAAAAGCATTCAAAATGTTTACTGATAAATATATTATTATGCATATATATAGAATACTATGAAGCCATTAAAAGGAATGAGGAGAACATACATTTGTAAATGTGGAAAGATCAAAAAGACATGTTAGGATTAGGAACCAAGATGGTGGAGTAGAAGGACGTGCTCTCACTCCCTCTTGCGAGAACACCAGAATCACAACTAGCTGCTGGACAATCATCGACAGAAAGACACTGGAACTCACCAGAAAAGATATCCCACATTCAAAGACAAAGGAGAAGCCACAATGAGACGGTAGGAGGGGCGCAATCACAGTAAACTCAAATCCCATAACTGCTGGGTGGGTGACTCACAGACTGGAGAACACTTATACCAAAGAAGTCCACCCACTGGAGTGAAGGCTCTGAGCCCCATGTCAGGTTCCCAACCTGGGGGTCCGGCAACGGGAGGAGGAATTCCTAGAGAATCAGACTTTGAAGGCTACTGGGATTTGATTGCAGGACTTCGACAGGACTTGGGGAAACAGAGACTCCACTCTTGGAGGGCACACACAAAGTCATGTGCGCATCAGGACCCAGGGGAAGGAGCAGTGACCCCAGGGGAGACTGAACCAGACTCACCTGCTAGTGTTGGAGGGTCTCCTGCAGAGGCGGGGGGTGGCTGTGGCTCACTGTGGGGACAAGGACACTGGCAGCAGAAGTTCTGGGAAGTACTCCTTGGCGTGAGCCCTCCCAGAGTCTGCCATTAGCCCCACCAAAAAGCCCGGGTAGGCTCCAATGTTGGGTTGCCTCAGGCCAAACAACCAACAGGGAGGGAACTCAGCCCCACCCATCATGAGTCAAGCAGATTAAAGTTTTACTGAGCTCTTCCTACCAGAGCAACAGTCAGCTTTGCCCACCACCAGTCCCTCCTATCAGGAAACTTGCACAAGCCTCTTACACAGCCTCAACCACCAGAGGTCAGACAGCAGAAGCAAGAAGAACTACAATCCTGCAGCCTGTGGAACAAAAACCACATTCACAGAAAGAGAGACAAGATGAAAAGGCAGAGGGCTATGTACCAGATGAAGGAACAAGATAAAACCCCAGAAAAATAACTAAATGAAGTGGAGATAGGCAACCTTCCAGAAAAAGAATTCAGAATAATGATAGTGAAGATGATCCAGGACCTCAGAAAAAGAATGGAGGCAAAGGTCGAGAAGATGCAAGAAATGGTTAACAAAGACCTATAATAATTAAAGAACAAACAAACAGAGATGAACAATACAATAACTGAAATGAAAACTACACTGGAAGGAATGAATAGCAGAATAACTGAAGCAGAAGAACGGATAAGCAACCTGGAAGACAGAATGGGGGAATTCACTGCTTCGGAACAGAATAAAGAAAAAAGAATGAAAAGAAATGAAGACAGCCTAAGAGACCTCTGGGACAACATTAAACACAGTAACATTTGCATTATAGGGGTCCCAGAAGGAGAAGAGAGAGAGAAAGGACCCGAGAAAATATTTGAAGAGATTATAGTTGAAACCTTCCCTAACATGGGAAAGGAAATAGCCACCCAAGTCCAGGGAGCACAGAGAGTCCCATACAGGATAAACCCAAGGAGAAACACACTGAGACACATAGTAATCAAACTGGCAAAAAATAAAGACAAAGAAAAATTATTGAAAGCAGCAAGGGAAAAACGACAAATGACATACAAGGGAACTCTCACAAGGTTAACACCTGATTTCTCAGCAGAAACTCTACAAGCCAGAAGGGAGTGGCATGATATACTTAAAGTGATGAAAGGGAAGACCTACAACCAAGATTATTCTATCTGGCAAGAATCTCATTCAGATTCGATGGAGAAATCAAAAGCTTTACAGACAAGCAAAAGAGAATTCAGCCACTGAATTCCAACATGCCACCAGAAAAGTACTAGAGCTAATCAATGAATTTGGTAAAGTTGCAGGATACAAAATTAATGTGGAAACCATAAACAAGACAAAAAGACAACCCTCAGAATGGGAGAAAATATTTGCAAACGGATTAACAAAGGATTAATCTCCAAAATATATGAACAGCTCATGCAGCTCAATAGTAAAAAAACAAACAGCCTAATCCAAAAATGGGCAGAAGACCTAAATAGACATTTCTCCAAAGAAGACATACAGATGGCCAAGAAGCACATGAAAAGCTGCTCAACATCACTAATTATTAGAGAAATGCAAATCAAAACTACAATGAGGTATCACCTCACACCAGTTAGAATGGGCATCATCAGAAAATCTAGAAACAACAAATGCTGGAGAGGGTGTGGAGAAAAGGGAACCCTCCTGCACTGTTGGTGGAATGTAAATTGATACAGCAGAACAGTATGGAAGTTCCTTAAAAAACTAAAAATCAAAAAAAATAAAAACTAAAAATCAATTACCATATGATCCAGCAACCCCACAACTGGGCACATACCCAGAGAAAACCATAATTCAAAAAGACACATGCACCGCAATGTTCATTGCAGCACTATTTACAATAGCCAGGACATGGAAGCAACCTAAATGCCCATCGACAGATGAATGGATAAAGAAGATGTGGTGCATATATACAATGGAATATTACTCAGCCATAAAACGGAATGAAATTGGGTCATTTGTAGAGATGTGGATGGATCTAGAGACTATCATACAGAGTGAAGTAAGTCAGAAAGGGAAAAACAAATATCGTATATTAATGCATATATGTGCAACCTAGAAAAATGATACAGATGAACGAGTTTGCAGGGCAAAAATAGACACACAGATGTAGAGAACAAACGTATGGACACCAAGTGGGGAAAGCCGTGGGGAGGTCGGGATGGTGGTGTGATGAACTGGGCAATTGGGATTGACATGTATACACTGATGTGTATAAAACTGATGACTAATAAGGACCTGCTGTATAAAAAAATAAATAATAAAATTTAAAAATTAAAAAAAGACACGTTAAACAAAAACAGAAAAGTACATAATATAATCCTATTCACATAGTTTTGAAAAGTCCACCTAAATTATAGACATGGCCATGTCTACAATTTAAAAAGTCGTATGTCTATGAGTATAAGTGTATAGAAAAGGTCCTAGAAGTAGACACAATGAAGTATTAGCAGAAATTGCTTTCTGAGGAAGAAAACAGGAACTGAATAAAGAAAATAAACTTTCATTTTACTACCATCTAAAAATAAATTGCTCTATTATTTTACAGCATTCATTTATTACTCTCGTAAATACGTATATATGTACACACACACACACATTTAAATTACATCAACCGAGTGCTAACTGATTTTGCCAATTCATATGTTATCAGTAATTAGCACATAAATTATTCATGTGTAACAAGGAGTGTCAAATTGTCACAGGGTGCTTAAAACAAGTTTTCTAACAAGATTTTTAAATGTATATACTCTCTATCAACTTGTTTATATAATTTAGACTCAGCTTGTAAAGGATTTGTGAAGTACAGCTAAGTTTCTATTCAAATCCTATCATCATAAGTAAAAGTTTCAAATTACTAGAGCCAAGATTAATGGAAATGTACTAAAATGATATCACTTGTATTTGTGGATACTGGTGAAAGATAAGACTTCATCCTAGCCTGTTTAAAATATTTAAGGCTGTGAAGTTTCCTCTAATATGGCTTTAGCCACATTCTACATTTTCTAATTATTTGATTCTATTTTTAATTTTTTTTTAATGTCCTAGGTGAAGAAGTGGTCAAACTCTTGATAGCTGACCTTTAATTATTAACCAAAAAGACTAAAAACATTTAACCTAATAGGATATAAAAAGAACAACAACATAAAGCAGCTGAAATTGGAGAAAAGACTTATAATTCTGAAACCGAAATCAGGGGTAAGGTATTAAGAGGTACAAACTATTATGTAGAAAATAAATAAGCTACAAGTATATATCATACAGCTCAAGAATATAGTCAATATGTTTTAATAACTATAAATGGAATATAATCCCCAAAACATGAATCACTATATTGTACACCTGAAACTTACATAATGTTGTAAATCAACTATATCTCAACTAAAAAAAAAAAAAAAAAAAAAAAAAAAA
>NW_020174135.1:13610431-13731552 GCF_003031525.2 Neophocaena asiaeorientalis asiaeorientalis | reverse complement strand
AAAAAAAAAAAAAAAAAAAAAAAAAAAAAAAGCAAAAAAAAGAAGAATTAATGCTCTAGTCTGGAATGCAAACCTTATGTTTCTATTATACAAGAGAAAAAGTTTAAATCTGTTTTATTCATAATATAACAAAACTGACTCTTTTGAAAGAGTAAAAACATAGAC
Source organism: Neophocaena asiaeorientalis asiaeorientalis (assembly GCF_003031525.2). Classification (NCBI taxonomy): domain Eukaryota; kingdom Metazoa; phylum Chordata; class Mammalia; order Artiodactyla; family Phocoenidae; genus Neophocaena; species Neophocaena asiaeorientalis. The sequence continues at coordinate 13,731,387 of NW_020174135.1, read as the reverse complement.
AAATAGTGGAAGAAGTGATAAAGTAACAGATAAAATGAAAATATTTGCAATGGATAAGACAAAAGATAAACAGCAATCTTGTGTGAAAATGAGTACAACATTGGGAAAAAACAGATAACCTAATTGCTTTTAACTGGGATTTTGATGTGAGTGTTTGCAGACCTGGTGTGCCATCTTCAGTTCACCACAATTATCCCTTCACTCTCTATTGTTTTACACCTGCCCAGTTATTTTATTTACTTCATCTTCTTGGCCCCTGAAACAAGTGGAATATGCAACCCCAGTCAAAGAATATGAACAGGCAATTTATAGAAGAAAACATGAAAGACATAAATTCAAGAGAACATATATTATTTCTCATTCAGCAATTTGACATCAACCAATATTGGCTTGGTTATGAGGAACAGAGAATTCTTTACTTTGTTATGTTTGTGTCATAACTTTAATGTCCATCAAGAAGGGACAGGTTGGATAAGTTCTATGAAATAACATACTGAATACAACTCAATCATTAAATAGAATTAAACAGATTTGTACTATTGTATGAAACAATGTAGTATAAAATATACATGGTACAATTTTAAAGAAACAAAACTAGACAACTCTATTACAAATACCATGTAAAAGGAATACTGCAGAGCGGTTAGCTGGCCAATCACAGGACCTAATCCTGCCAGCCAAGTTAACTTGCCAAATATAAACAAACATCTAGACTAGACTAAGAAAAGACAGTCTCTGGGGTTTTTTTCTGCCTGGTCTATCAGGAAAAACTACCACTCTTCCAAGTATCTTCCCTTTATGCAAATAAAACTGCTCTTTAAAAACTCCAACCCAGGGCTTCCCTGGTGGCGCAGTGGTTGAGAGCCCGCCTGACAATGCAGGGGACACGGGTTCGTGCCCCGGTCCGGGAAGATCATATGCCACGGAGCGGCTGGGCCCGTGAGCCATGGCTGCTGAGCCTGCACGTCGGGAGCCTGTGCTCCACAATGGGAGAGGCCACAACAGTGAGAGGCCCGCGTACCGCAGAGAAAAAAAAAAGCAAAGATTTGTAAATGTTTGTGAGGATGTTAAGTAACCAGAACTCTCATAAACAATGGTAGAAAGAAAGTTGATTCAACCACTTCGGAAAATTGTTTGACTGTGTCTACCAAAGCTGATCATTTCCATATCCTCTAATCCAGCAAATACCCAATCAAAATGTGTACTCTTCCAAAAACATACTCTAGAATATTCCTAGTAGCACTATCACAATAGCCCCAAACTGGAAACTATCCAAATGTCCATTTGCCAAGGGTGTAACTAATAGTGTTCAAAAGGAAATCTGTTGCCAAACTGTAGATTTTACATGTAAGTAATACTGATGATGACCATAAAGAAGCAAAGCTAAAAGGTTAAGTGTTTAATCACCTATGGTCTGTTTATGGAAAGATCGTAATGTAGCAGATAGATACACTTTAAGGAAATCCAGAAACATATTAATAAATGATTAATGGAGGACTTCAGGGGGAATGCGATATAAAAATCATTTCCTTCACCCTTTCATTTCCATTTCTTTTCATCTTTTTGCTATCTGTTCTGCATACAAGATAGCAGAGAAATTCTAAGAACCTTTTTGTCACTTAGTCAACGATATCATGCATTAGTTGTCACACACAGAGTTTTCCAATGTCTAAAGGAAATACTATGTGTGAAGTAATCAGAGCAGTGCCTGACACACAGCAAATATGCTAAACATTAGTTGTTCTTCTCTTTCCTATGCTAAAATATGGTTGACATAATGATTCTTGCATGGTTAGATTAGATTAGATATTGTTATCTTGTCATCTAACCTAGTTTCATCAGTCACTGAAAAGATGCCCTCAGCAAGCTGCTTGCTTTTCGCCTCTGGAGGTTTTGTCTCGCTTTGTTTTTTCACAAAATTAGTCTCCTCCATAGACTTCCAGTAACATACAGGAAATACCTGGGGTCTGTGTCATGTTTGCACTACTAGAGAACACTGGAACACTGAGGGTGAGCAGGAAATAGATTAGGGAAGCAACTTTGTACAATCTATGTGTTCTCCTTTGTGACTTGATTCTGAATAAAGCAACCCTTTTTTTTTTTTTTAAGGATTAGCAATCTTTAATTTATTTAGAAAGTAGTGTATCCAACAAATTATTTCTGTAAAATGTTCTCAAGCTGGTCCACCCAGGATGTTCCCTAAAACATACTTCATTGCCCCCCTCCCAATTATGGGCCTCCTCTTGGGCCAGGGTCTCCCTAGTGGCCTCCCTGCCCCCTGCTTTCCTGCCACCGCCTGGCCTTGACATGACCCCCAGACCATTCTTCCTACAACATGGATCACAGCGCCTTGTGCTCAAGGATCACTAACGGCTGTCCCGGCAGCCAGGTTTGGATGAGCTCTGCGTCCCTGCACTGACACTCTCGACCCCTCACACACCAGCCTCAGTCAGAGTCAGGGGATGGATGTTCTGACCCGTCTCAACCACCGACCAGCTGTGGGCTCGTCCATCACTTCACTGACCCTCCCCACGCGTCAGCTTCCTCATCTACAGAAGGAGGGATCTTGACTGCGTAACCTACGCAGTTCTTCTCCATCGTGAGATCCTCAGCCCATCTCAGTATTGATCAAAGAGCAGGGAAACTCTGCTTGCGGAGCCAGCTCTCAGGTCAGCAGTGTATTTCATCCTCACTTCAACACAGTTTAAGATCTTTTGAAGGATTTTGCTTCCGTTTTAAACATGGACGTTTATGGAAATCCGAAAGCTGCTGGGACCTGGCTCGCTCACACCCTGGCACCACTTGCCATGACTGACAGGAGGGGCTTTGGCCAACAAGGCCTGTTTTAATCAAATGTAAAGCAGCCCATTTTATCTTACACTGCATAACGATAATAACCATTTTTATTTTCTACTAAGAAATGATATTGCATTAATTATTGTTAATCATTTTAGAATACTATAAATGTTTCCATAAAAATTGCTAGGCAAATCAAAATATTTCCTGTTTCATTAAAACTGAACTCTCCCTCATGACTGCAAAATGAGCAATAAACTTTGATAGCACTGTACAGTCAAGATTGCCTATTGCAAAAGGGTGATTTTTCTCAAAATGTGTTGTATGAATACATTAAATATGTGATGCTTAATAAAAGCACAATAACATCTCTTTCCACTAAGCTGCCTCAAATACCAATTACATAAGAAAGATTTGCTAAGCTAATAATTTTCTAAGTAACCCCAAATGCTTCTTTAATTCTTGATGTGTTCTTCTTTGTTTCTCAGAGTGAATGTGAGATGTTGTTTCCAATATTTGGTGGCATCACTTTTTCACAGCAAGGATTTACTTAACAAGCCTCTTTACTCTGCCTTGGATTTCATAGTGATGGTTCTAACAATGGCTTATCAGCGTACACTGCCTGAGACATGAAAGCATGGACACAAAACCAGGACTTCTTTTGTCTCTCCTTCTAATTATGTGATCTCTGGGCTGGTAATCATATCCAAAGACATAACAGTGTTTAGAAAAGATACAGCTCCTAGTCTTTTGTTGACTGCAAATATCATCTAGCTTGTTCCCTTAATGACTCACTTTTCCTTGTGTAATCCCCTCCCTCAATGATTCTAGAATTGGCTATGTGACTTTTTTGGCCAACAGTACATTAGCAAATGCAATGCAAACAGAAGCTGGATAAGTGCTTGTGCATTAGGTCTTACTTTTGGGGGGGATTCAGCTGCCATGTGGAGAGAACATATGGAGGAGGATTAAGGTACCTTGGCTGACAGCTCCAAGCAACTGTCAGACACATGCCTCAAGCCATTAAGAACAAGCCAGCCCCAGCCTACCTGTGGAATGCATACATGAGTTCAGCCAAAACAATGTGGAGCAGAAGTGAAACCATCCCAGCTGAGCCCTGCCCAAATTGCTGACCTGCAGAATTGGGAGCAAATAAATGATTATTGTTTCAAACCATTAAAAATTACTTGACTCCCTCTATGTCTTTCCATATTCCTGTGAGCCAGAATAGGGATATGGGGCTGATGAGCAAGGCTCAAGTGTGTGGACGAAGACAAGGCTTGGAGGACACTTCCAGGACAGAAAGAAGGAGGATTTTATCTGACCAGGACAGATCAAATAGTGGGTGACAGGCATCTCACTTGTGGTCACTGTGGCTCAGTAACGACCAGTAGACTAATGTAACCACTGAACACTTTGGCTATATGTCAACTACCTGAAATTAAATCTAACTCAGTGGGGGTGATGCCACATTACTTTAATTATTTCTACCAGCTGAATCAGTTCTCAAAATAGAAATCAGGCATGGAATGATAAAGTTATTTTTCTTGCATCCTTAGTTTATAGGATGATACCTGTACAGCTACATGTGCTTATAAATGCCTGATTTCTATACCTAAAAAAAGTAATTGGAGGACATATAATTCTTTGTACTCCCCCATCACACCAGCATATAGTTGATCAATTATTGACATTATTGACTGACCTTGACAGAGCTCTACATTCTTTCTTCATTAATCCATATATTTAGCAAGTATTTACTGAGGGTCTTTGATGTGCCCAGCACTGAGCTAGGTATTGATAGAGAAGATAAGCAAGGTCCTCATGCAGCTTCCATTCTGGAGGAGAGAAACAGACAATTACCCCAAAGAACATTTTAAAAAATGAGATAATTAAAAATTGTGATAATTGTTCTGAAGGAATGAAAGTGATTTTAAGAGAGAAAGTGCTTAGACAGAGAGAGGGTCTCTTCAGATAGGGTGGTATCAACAAAGAATTATCTGAGGACAGAATATTTAAGACCTAAAGAATGAGAAGGAGTCATGCAGTTATCACAGTACCCTGTAGGTCTAAAAGTTTCTGCAATAATGACTACATCAATTGTGGCCTCACTTTTACACACTGTCAGCCAACAGTGAACATGGCAGGGGACACAATACTCTAGTGCTATAATCAACTGGGCATTTACTGGAAAATATTTGGTATACGTAGATCTAACTGGTTGGGTTCCTTTTCTTTCATTTTTCAGCTAGTTGTAATGATGTTTTATGAAAATGCAATCTATCTTTATGTTGCTATTTACTTCTACTCAGCTGTCCATTTTAAAATATTGCTTATGATAAAACCACTCAATCTCTCAACCAACTTGCCTGCAGGGATCCTTTTAATGAGTTTGAGTTGATAATATATATAGATGTCTATTATACTGTACCAATTAGCAAGTTAAAAAAATGAAGTAAATTACGAGATGCCTATTCCAGAATGAGAATTGACATGGGTTTGTTTTGAAGATAAAAAGAAGAGTCTATAGCCCTTGACTTCTAACATTCAACTCCTTAACCTGAACCTTTTCCTCATGTTCTTCTTAAAAGTGTTAGTTTCACCCTAGAAAAAACGTTATATTTGTATTTTGGACATGAGAGAATTCTTATATAAATTTTTGGCTGAACTAGGTCCATAGAAAAGAAATATCCCAAGTGTAAAAATAGAAGGTGGTAGAAGCAAGCCGTGTATAGTAATAGCTATTTCACACTTTCAGAAAGTTGATTCCAGCGTGGTTTGCAATTACAGGAACAGAAAGACACAAGCTAATTAGTTATTGAGTCCTGATGTTCTTCTTCAAGGAAAGCCATCGATCTTTGCCCTCAGAAATTTATTTTTATACAGTCACATGTGCAATCTAGTGGGTGACAGACCACCCGTGGGATCCTCTTCCAGTTTTGTTCTTTGAAATGAGAATAATCCTACTTTTATTTACAGGGAGTTTTGAGTCTTTCAAAGAGTCTGGAATATGGCTATAGTCACCAAGTGAACTATAATTAATTGCCTATCGCTAATTACTTGTGTAGCACTCAAATGTATTTAATACTACCGTTTAAAGCCATGTGGGAGTCTTTTAACTGTGCCCCTTTAAATCTTTATAGCAATAGTCATTTGGCTAGAGTTATGTGTATTAATGCCTTTAAAATGCTGAAGAGAGAGAAAAATCAGATAAGAAGGTTTAAGAAGAAACCTCATATTTGGCCACTATGTGTTTAATAAGAGATTACATTTGCTTTAAAATTGAAGATACTTTTGTTCTAATATAGTTAATTGAGGACCTTGCGTGTTTCTAGTCCAAGGGTACATTCATTATCTTAAAAATATGATAGTTAATGTATTTATGCATTCTGCAATCTGCAATTAAATAAAATTAAATTTTCTTATACAGAATATGTTCATGCATTAGATTTTTAATCCTTCATTCTATTACAGTACTAGAACTTCTGACTAATATTAGAGGTGTAATAATTGTTCATTAGGGTGTCCTTGGGAGTAGAGTTAGGGTTGGGATCTAACTGCCACACCTAGTGATCAACACAGGATTGTATATGGGTCTGGTTCCTTACTCCGGTATCTAGCAGTAAGAGAAGCATAGAGAGAAATTACCCCTAAACCACAAGGAGCCAAACCCCACTTTCCCTGGTGTCTTACTTTTGCTGTGAGTGTAATTCTATCACCTTAAAGTCTAGATTAAGAAATCTCACGTTTATGTTTGGTGACGATGCCCATGAGAGAGGATGATCCTATACATACAGAACGTTTCCATTTGTGTGCATGGGATTATGCAGAATTCCTTGCCTGATGGTGCTACTCCAGTAAGGCTTTCCTGGAATCCAACATGGAATTGAGAGGAGTCTCTGTTTTGGACTCTTCTCTCTCCTATGAACAGGGTAACACACTTTATAATATGGAATCCCTCTGATTTCCAACCTTTGGCTCTTCTTTCAATATGTCTCCACCAGAATACAAAATCAGACCGATTTTGCCATTCTCATAACCGTAACTCTTGTTCAGAAATGTTTTCAACTTGCAATTTCCAGTTACCAACGGAAAGTCTCCCCTTTATGTCCACATTTGAGTGGAATCCTTCTCCACACGTTTCACAACTTAACATTCCCCTCTTGTTTCTAAGTCTGGCCCCAAAGGAACCATAAGAAATTGTGTTATAATCCAACTGCTTTTCTCCCAAACTCTGCTTTCCTCAGCTTCAAAATTCACTAGGATGTGAGCAACTTCTCCTGTTTTGATGGTAACATAAACATTTCTAGTTTCTCTTTTCCAGATACATCAGATCTGACCCTATTACCTCTGGGATCCTAGGTCACTCAGATATTACTCTACCCCTTCAGCTGGGCTTTGTAAACTTTAAACCATTCAAGTTAGAGTAGGATGGGCCCCACTTTCCCAATCTTGAATGTCTCCTGATGCTGCTTTCACTTTCCCACAGTTTATGTATTGATTTCAATAATCACTTTCTTCATTGACCTTGTTTATCCCTGAATTCCCAGAGATCTCATCTCAAAATCCAAGCAACAATCTTCTGTTCACATGCAAATAACCACACTCATTGGTCAAGAAAGCTTTCACAGGGGGCTTCCGTGGTGACGCAGTGGTTAAGAATCTGCCTGCCAATGCAGGGGACACGGGTTCGAGCCCTGGTCTGGGAAGATCCCACATACCGTGGAGCAACTAAGGGCGTGAGCCACAACTACTGAGCCTGTGCCTCTGGAGCCTGTGCTCTGCAACGAGAGAGGCCGCGACAGTGAGAGGCCCGCGCACCGCGATGAAGAGTGGCCCCCGCTCACCGCAACTGGAGAAAGCCCTCGCACAGAAACGAAGACCCAACACAGCCAAAAATTAATTAATTAATTAATTTGAAGAAAGAAAACTTTCACAGTTTCGTCTGGTTCTAGGAACTGGGTTTGCTCAGCAGCAAGGAGTCACAAACTTTGGTTCTGTTAAAGTCTACATTGGACTGTGCATTTAAATAAATAATTTGGTGATACATAAGTCAAGAAAATCCCCTTTATAACAAAACCCCCTGTGGTTGACATTCTGGATTCCCAAATTTGGATTCCCATAATAAAAGCTGAAAAACACTACCACCTCTTATCTCTGGCTGAAAGTCAGGAAAACAGAAAAGATAATCTAGGGTACTGAGGTCACGTCAGTCAGCAAGTCCAAATACACGCACCACGGAACTTTGTGGGTCTTGGTGTGAACCCTCTCTGGCCTTTAAAACAAATTTTCATCCCTTCCAAAATTAGATTCTCCCTCGCTCCATGTGAGATGTTACCCAGCAGACATGCAGCTACTCATGCAGAGTCCATCCTGGCACAGAAAATGAATTCCCATCCTGCCAACATGTTTTTGCCTATCCCTTTTCCAGCACAGGAGCCATGTCCCCTCCATGTGGAACACTGTCTATGAAATTTACAGCTGTTCCCACAGTTTGAGGTTCCCAAGAGACTCTGTTTCCCAAATTTCTGTCTTCTGTGCATGTATTTGCCTTACTCTGCCAAATTATGGTGGTCATGAGAATTCCAGACCCTCCTATCAACTAACCCTGCTACAAATTCTTATGGGGGCTGTGCAGAGGGCACACAGGCATATTGACTTGTTTATTGCCACTCATGTTTTTGACAACTAGAAACAATATGTTTAGCAAGTTGAATTAGACAGTGAGTGAACCACAAGAACTTCTTGAGCCATCTAGTTTAAAGCCTAGATAAGAAACAAGCCTGGTAGTCACTTTGATCCCTCCCACCAAGATCTCGGTAGGTGTTCCTAGCCTTCTGGATCACATTATTCTGATAATGAGAAAGAGACATGAATATATTACTGTAAACATAGTATTTTTGTGACTTCCTCAAGCATCATGTATATGCCCTTCAGCTCCCAACCTGGAATGTCTTCCCATTCCCTACATGGGTCTTGACTACTCAGACCCCTAACTTGTCTGTTTAGTCATATTTATCAGTCCTCTCCCTACTCCCAAAACCTTGTGTATTTATTAACACGCTTAATGGCATCTCTGTGTATATATTCCATTGCCCACACTAGAGACACCAAAATCTCAATTTCTCTCACTCAACGGCCTTTGCATTGATCAGTTACTTTCTGAGTGCTATGTCAGATGCAGAGATATACAGATGAAAGAGAACCAAATATCTGCCTTCCAGAGCTACAGTCAATTATTACAACAAGTTGACACAAGGTACTATGGAAGCACAAAGGGAAAAGTGCTTAATTCTGCCAAGAAGGACAAGAAAGACTTCCCAAGAGAGACAAGACTTGAGGTGATTCCTGAATGAGGATTTCAACCCGCAGATAAAGGGATACCCACAGAGGCAAGCATACGGCAAGTGCATAGAAGCATAAAACATCATGAGATGTTGGGGGAACTATAAGTACATCAGCTTGATTTTCCAATAAGTCATAGTGGTGAAAACGTGGTAGATGAGGTGGAAAAGGTAGGTGTCAAAGATCAGCCTTGGGGGCTTCCCTGGTGGCGCAGTGGTTGAGAGTCCACCTGCCGATGCAGGGGACACAGGTTCGTGCCCTGGTCCGGGAAGATCCCACATGCTGCAGAGCGGCTGGGCCCGTGAGCCATGGCCACTGAGCCTGGATGTCCGGAGCCTGTGCTCCGCAACGGGAGAGGCCACAATAGTGAGAGGCCCGCATACCGCAAAAAAAAAAAAGATCAGCCTTGGGTACCAGGGTAGGGAATTTGAATTTGATCTTATAGTGATTTAATACATTAAATGAAATATTTTAACAGCAAAATGATTGAAAAGGTGTGCTTTATAAAAATCATTCTGGTGATTTTAGTATGGAAGGTAGAAGTAAGGTAGTAGAGACTGGAGGCGGGGCCTGAATTAAGGCAGTGGGAATGGGAAGCCATTCTGAATTGCAGGAAGGACATTATTAGGAGGATTGTCAGAGTTCACGTGTGATTAATTCTCCCCCTAGATTCTTCACTACAAGAAAGAACAGTCACGCTACCATTGAGCAAAGACTCCAAATACGAATTGATCTGATGACCCATACTGCTCTAAAACTCCACCCCAGGCCTTCCCACCACAAGTCTACCAACCTTCCTTACTCGGCGACTTCAACTGTGATTTCCTTCCCATATTAATGAAAGAACTGCCCCCAACTTCTCAAAAGAGAAAAATCCTACAACCTGTACTCTATGTCCTACCATCTCTCACCAATCCATGAACTCCTCTTCCATATGTCTTTCGCATGTACATTCTCAGTCTTCTCCCATCTACTGGATCATTGTTTTCAGCCTACAAACATCCTGTAAAATTTCCTTTCTTTAAAAAAATTTTATAATTTTCCCTAAATTCTCCTCCGGGTATGTCAATGCTCTACTTTTCTTCCCCCAAAGGCTTCTTTGTTGTTGCTAATTCATCTCACGTGTACTTCATAAAATTATGAAATCAGTCAATATATAAGAAAAGATCTTTTACCATCACCCCTCAGCTCTTCAACCCTTGGATCTCACCCCTCCTACTTGCTTAGGTGCATCATATACTCTAAAGCCTCCATGTTTCTGTGTTGTTATGCCAGCATAGAACATCTTTTCCAACTTTCTCTTCCTAAGAAAATGTCATTAATCACTCAAAGTGTACTTTAGAAACCAACTATTCCATAAAGTCTTTCTCAGTCTCTTCAGTCAGAGTAATAATTTTTTTTTTCACTTCCTGCCTTTACTTCTGTTATTATGCCCTTATCTATTCTGCCTGAAATTACAGTTTACAATTCAAGGTTCAAGGTCATATTTCATAATTTATAATTCAAGGTCATATGTCTGACACCCAAAGTAAATTATAAGCTTTGCAAAAGGGAGACACTTCATTTTCCCCACAGTAGAATCTAGCATTATGCCCAGCTTATAACAAACGCCTGTTTACTTAAGAGGTTGGTTAATTAATTAAGAGGGAATCAACAGAAGGATAAAAATAAATAAATTACATAAAAAATTGTTTTTGCTCAGACGCTTGGATTTAATAACATTGTATTTTCTATATTAAAATTGTTTTCTTCAAAATGACCCTAGAGGGCTTCCCTGGTGGCACAGTGGTTGAGAGTCCACCTGCCAATGCAGGGGACACGGGTTCGTGCCCCGGTCCGGGAAGATCCCACGTGCCGCTAGGCCCGTGAGCCATGACCGCTGAGCCTGCGCGTCTGGAGCCTGTGCTCCGCAACGGGAGAGGCCACAACAGTGAGAGGCCCACGTACCGCAAAAAAAAAATAAATCAATCAATCAAACAAAATGACCCTAGATATTCAATACTGTCAAAACACTTAATCAAAATTTATCAGGCCCTTATTATCCTAGGTACTGTTGGCTAATCTTGCTATGAAATTTTCTTCTATAGGGAAAAAGAGAGAGAAAGACAGACTGACTTCCAAATAATCAACAAATTTCCCATCTCCAAGTTGTATGTTTGCAGTTTTAAACCCAGCAAGACACTAATGTAATAATTAATTTAGTCAATTCAGGATTGGTACATTTAAACATAATAGTTATTTATCAAGATTGATTTTGCTTTATAAGTTTAAAAGGTGCATAACTTAGTGTTGAATGCCTAACAAACCACCCCAAGACCGACTGGCTTTAAAAAGTCAATAATTTATTTAGCTTATAATTCTGTGGGTTGGCAATTTGAGCTGGGCTCAGCTGGGTGGCTCTGGTTTAGCCTGGGCTTACTTACATGCCTACAACTAGCAACCGGCTCAACTGAAGGCTGATTGGTCTAGGATCACCTCAACCGGGAAGACTCCTTTTTGATCCTGTAAAGACGCCAGCAAGCTAGCCTAGGTTTATTCACAGGGAACTGGGTAAGGACTGAAGAGTGAAAGTGAATTTTGCAATGTCTCCTGAGGCCTAGGGGCAGAGCTGACACATCACCTCTGCTACATTCTGTTGATCAAAGTCACAGAACCAGCTCAGGGTCAAGCAGAGTAGGAGTAGACTTTACCTCTAATAGGAGGTACTGCAAATGTGTGAATAGAGGGAAGGGTAAAGGCTTATGGTCATTTTTATTCAATCTACCACAGATAGTCAAAACTCCATGAATATATATTGAACATTTAATATGAGATTGTCCCTAACATAAAGAAACTATAGCCTAGTGTGAGAGATAAACAATTACCAGGTAATAATGAGATAAGTGGTATATGCTATTTCTCTGCTTAGAACACTCTTTTTCCTTCTATTCTCCTAAGACTCCTTTAAGTTCTCAAATAAACATCACTTCCTCTGAAGATCTATGACAGGGAACAATCTTGTCCTAGCAGTCCAAGTTGGCTATGTGACTATTTCCCACGTGACAAACATTTTTCATCAGTGTCCATATTGAATTGTCATTTAGAGGGCATGGTATATTGAAAGATAGGTCATTCTATTGTCAGGAATTAATATTTTTAAGTGATAGAAAGAAAATGAAAGCATAAAGTTCTTCATTTTTTACATCATACATTACATCATGAGAATCTTTGCATTTGTGCCATTTGTTAATATGTCTGTTAGGGAACAGATGGAAGGCATAGAGGTTTTAAACAGCAGGGGTTGTTATTTAATCAGATTTGTACATTAGAAAAATCACTTGTCCTGGATTGTATGCGGAGATCCATTTACTAGCAAAAAATATAATCTCAGTGAAAAAGTATGGGCGTTTGAAGACAGAAAGAAACTGCAAATTTTGAGAGCTGTGTATGATGCTGAATCCACACAATGTGATTGGTTGACTAGAGGTTGCGACTAAGTAAAAACCAGCAACGATGACTTCCTGGTTTCTAGCTCAGGACACTGGGACCAGCTGGGCCCCTCAATGAGTGGGAATTTAAAAAGATGTGTAACTTGAGAGAATATAATGAAACCTTTCAGGAAAGGTTAACTTTCAGATTTGGGCACTGGAAATGAGCTAATGAATTTATGGACATAGGTGGCTTATCATTGTCGTCACCACAGTCCTTTACTGGTGATGAACAGAGGTCCTAAACCATCTTTAGGATGAAAACTATGGACTTTGTCACCAAAAATAAGGATCATGAAACACATAACTTAATAGGTTCACCAGCCCCCTATACCCTGGTGAATTTTGAATCCTATGTCAAAATTCCCTGTTCAGGAAATAGATGTGTTAATATTAATCCAAGCTGGATCCCCTCCCAAGAAGAGGACACAAGTGACTGAAGTGTGAGTAAATTAATCTATTCAGCTTAGTAGTTTTATCATCTAATAATATAATTTTTAAACATTAAAATTATCTGATCCTATGCTTAATTTTTTTCATTTACTTCATTTTTGTTAACACCTTATTTTATAATGAGATTTTGACTCAGAGATTTTTGCTTAAATGAGATTTGCCCAGATATATCTGGAAGTGTTCATCTGATTTCGTTTTCATGCTTAATTACCACTAGGCTCCCTTCCTCCCTAAAGAAAGCATTTTTGGAAGTCTCTGGATTGTCCATGCATTGAACGGTGACACAGGAGAGAAGAAGGTGCTAGCAAACAGGCCAATTAATTCTCTTAACTTGAATAAGAATGCTAAGGTTAAAGTCACTAGGATTTAACTACAAAAATTCAACACCTTAGTTAACATATTAAATCCCTTCAATTAATTATTGTATAAATAAAATAATTACTTTCCACATTCATGATTTTGATTCCAACCAAAGCACAGCATTTTAATAATTTTAAGTTTGTAAATCAAGACCAAAACAGCCCTGGGAGAATAATAAAATTAATGAAATGTAGACCAACTCTATAGCAAATAATTCTGTTTTCCATGCAAAGTCAGCAAATACCTGAGTATGTTCAAGCAGAATTCACATGAAGCAGATATTGATAATCAGGTCATTAAACAGGTAACCTGGACAGTAAGAATGCAGTTTCTATAGTGCCAAAGACATTGGGGGGCAGTTCACTTCAGTATCTTCTAAGCCAGCTCACAGATGGGAGCTTTAATGGTTGAATCAATGTGTTGGAAGCAGAGCATCCAGCTTTTAAATTATTGCTTTATTCAACTTTTTTACAATGCTTTTCCTTTTCTGTATATAAACTACCATGATGACATATCGCAATGATTTAGTCAGGAACAAAGAATGTTCAAATCCTTCACTTGTGAATTTCTACCTAAGAAATAATGAAAATATAGTCATTTTTGTTTGCATAGCAATTTCATGTTTTCTGTTGAATGATCTATAAGGGAGTTACCATATTTATGCATTTTTTCCCTTTTACAAAAGAAATCTCTCATCTATAGTTACATAGTAAAGGATTTTCTTATCTAATTTTCTTTTTTAACAGAATTGATTTCTTTATCGACTCTAGAAGTGAAAACTAGTAAGTAGAATCTGGCATAAAAGGAATAGTTGGCCATATGCTTATATCATTTGCTATAATCTGAACTCAACTGGAATACTAATTGCTTTTGGCTCCTCATGCAGATGTAAGGGCACATTTACCAATGGAAAAGTCAGTGACTATTCCAAACAGGTATATAAACCCACTGCAAGAGTCACTTGAATCTTTAACCAAAGAAATTATGCAAAGGAAAACCAAACTAGAGATATGTGCTTGGCACAGTCAGCAACACTCTGGCTTGAAGAGAATTGGCATATAGTACAGGGAAATAGATGCAGCACCATTCCCGCCTGCTTTTGTCATATGGCTTAGGAACGAAGGCAATGAATGTCTATGGCTGGGACACTGGTTGGCTAGAAAACAACCCAGGGGTTCCAAATAACTCTGTTCATTTCTGGACACAGAGGGACTGTCAAGACTTCTAACAAACATTCATACTTGGGCATAAGAAAGGCTGGTTTGGAAACTGTAGATGTCTCGTTTATCTCCATGATCACTATGAAAAATAAAGGGCATTACCTGCGCAATATGGAATTTGGAGGGTTACTGTCATGTCCAAAGAACATATTCAACCTGCTGAAAGCTGATTCTTCTCCTAGCTTGAAATGAGTTTGGGATGCCTGTCTATTTGGCACTATCCACTATTTCCTGAGATTGGTGATGATAAGCCTATTTGTAATCATGTCAATTTTTTCCTGCATTTTGACAGGCAAGCTTTGAGTTATTTGAGGTGATGAGGGTAATGATTTACCAGTGACATTTTACTGTCTGTTAAAGAAAAAAAAGGCACCATTCTTACGTGATGCAGACATGAAAAAGGTGCAGCCTGTTGAAGGCTGTGACAGAAGAGGTCTCATAATAAATTAAAAAGTAGACCACGATACATTGTATTTTGACTGAATATTACAAGTATTAGTATTGTAATAACATATGATGTGATATATGATAATAATTATGATAATAAATACCATAATATACTATGAGATTTCTTTGTCTTTGAACTGTAATAGGCTCTTGTGTAATTCTGAGACACTTCAACCTGCAACATCATATGCTTTTCTCATGATGACAGTTATTAGCAAATATTAAAAGGTTCATCTTGTGTTTTAACATGAAATTGTAACACATGGATTTTGGTTCATAAACCTTTTCTCCCAGAAGAATTAAAGCCATTTTGCAGCACATATGCCCCGCTACAACACAAAAAGATATTTCTTTAAAAAAATTTTTTTTAAAGTGTAGTAAAATTTCAGGGGAATGTGAAGTTAGGTGAGAGAAAAACGGGAGGAAATATGTTTTACAGGACCAAATAACAAAACGTGTTTTGTATTTGTTGGGCTATATTGAGGGATGTTCTATATCCACTAATAACTGTTCTTGTTGATTTAAATGGTGACTCTGAAAATGGGCAAGAACATAACTTTGATTCTTATTCAACTGAAAGCGTGAATAAATATCAATAAACAGCAATCTCAGGTAGAATCAGTACTCAGAGAATTCACTCACTCTAAAGGGAGGCTCCTTGTCAAGGTTAATTCTGTGGCCAAAAGAGCATTTGAAAAGCAATGCAAACCCATACCCCTCTCAGAAGCGCACTCTATTTGGAAGGTACTAGTGTACTACAACCCAGTCATCTCCAGTAGCCATGGCCCCTCATGGTACCAGATAACATAAAACTCGTACAGTAGTACTTGCCTCTCAGGAGCTTAGAAACCACTGCGTCTTCCTAAACTCCACTATACCACTGAAGCAAGGTCTGGGTACAACCCAGAGCAAGAAAATTAAACCTTCATTAAAAATTCAGGAACTAGATTTTTACCTTTATTCTCTTTTCCAATTAGTTCCTTCCATGTTCTAGAATCTCAGAATACAAAAGGATCACAGAATGAAGTTTCTCATGTCTCCACGTCCATGTATGCTTTGAAAGTTCAAGTCTTCCAATATTGTCAAAATATTAATATTATGCTTTAAAGGGCCCATATTTTCTAAGCTTATATACTAGTGAAGCTACATTCACATGGAAAAGAGGTAGAAAAAATAGAAGTTACTTTTAAAAAATAAATTGTTGAGGCCATAAATGAAAAAACCAGCTAGAAGAATATTCTGCAGTAGCATAGGCACTCTAGGCTATTTTACCTTAAACAGAAAATATCAAATGATTAGCAAAGTGAGTACAGGTGCTAAGGGTTCATATGTTTTTGCCCTTTCTGTGTTCAGACCAATTCATTTTAAATAGTAAATCTCCTTTTGGCCTCTTGTATTATTAGACCTATACCACTTTATTAATCCTCCTTCATATTTGGTGTGAATCTAGGCCATGCAAGGAGGGAAAAGGAGGAGATAAAGAGGGAGAAAAATGGAAAGTGTTGTATCAATGGCATATCTCCACAGTAATAAATGCTATCACTTCTTTCAAAGGGCTGTAGACCAAACAAAGGAGATTATAAGAGACAATTGGTATACCCAGATGCCCAGCTATTCCACTGATAACCTCAAAACTGGCTATACACTCTGAAGAAATGGTTAAAAAAAGAAGCCTAGCATGTATCCCAGTGTATTCCAGTCATGACTCTCATTTAATGATTTCCTAAGATGAATAAAGCATAGATTTGGAGCCATGCAACTCTGTCCTAGAGATTGTCCAAATGTTTTAGAACAGGAAAATCACCACATTTGAAAAGTAACTACATTATCATAACTTAAAAATAATTTGGAAAACAGTTACTGTACAAAATCACTTAGGTCCCAATATTTTAGTATAACTATCTCCATTCACGAACCAAATTTGGCAAACAGTATTATAATTTTATTTGAATGTTGAGCTTGCCTATTAAAAACTGTCCATTTATATCCCCAGATGTTGCATTTCTCAATTAACAGTAAGCCCACATTCTGCTTTTGCTTTGAGGTTTGCCAGTATGAACCTATAAGGGCTCTTTTGGGAATCCTGCTGGCTCCATATGCCCTGAAGCTTAAGCAAGCCAACTCTTAAGCTCAGTACATGAGCAGACAGTAACGTTTCACTGGTAGAAAAAAACAGTCAGGTTTCAGATACAGGAAAATGGTCCTGAATCTTCCCTTCACCTGGGAAAAAAAATCTGCATGCAGGAAAGCATCCACAGAGAGTATTCCATGGCTCAACATGAACATCTTTAAATTACAACAATCTAGATCCTCTATCTTTCCCCTCTATTGAATCATTCTGATTTGTACCACCATCCATCAAATTGGAGGCGTAATACAGTATACAATACTGTATGTACTGAGGACACGGAGAAATAAAGGTCAGAAGCCACAGTCCCATCAAACTTTTTAGTCAACTTTTAATTTAGTCTTTTGAACCGCAGAGCACTTTTCATCATTTTGGGATTTTCAGCATTGCCCTCAACCTCCTTTCAGAGTACCTCTAGAGCTTTCTTGACTGCTTCTTTCTTTTTTTTTTTTTAACTCCAACAATGTATTTTCTTTCCCTCTCAAGCAATAAAGCCATTTTTCCTTTTCCGTTGAACAGCTTTTTCTCAGTCTTTATAATCACAATGAGAACACGTCCTCCAGCGCTTACTTTAATTCTATTGCTCCATCTTCTTATCATGATACAATAGCTGCACTATCCTTTAGAATAAAAACAGTTCGGAACAGGCCCATCTCTTTTGATATGAAACTTTCTTTCAGGTCAATATGATCTAGAGACCTTGAAATAAGAAATAAGCAGCATGAAAATCAGGACTTTGATTTGATCAGACGCAAAGCTCCCTACCCATTTAAGTTTTCCAATAATTGGCTTCAAATACCAACTCTCACAAATTATATAAGCATCCACTTCTGCAGATTCCCAGAGTTGTTACATTCTCTCATGGTTGAGCACCGAATTTAGGAATTTTATCCAACCACACCAGACAAAGTGGATAAAACACTCCCATCAAATAGAAAGAACATTTTAAAGCCACTTTTCACAAATAAGGTTAAGACAACTACTGTTTTAATTTTCAAAAGGAATCTTACTTCTCTTTCTTACCACGCAAATATATATACATATATATCATTTTAGACAGTTCTTCAATAGAACAGCAAAGATTTGATGCCTTTTTCCAGTTGATGGCTTCATAGATTAACTGCCTATCCCAAATGTCTTGTTGAAAAGGTTAATATAACCTGCTCGTCACGTCCACACATGGGGTTTTTATACCTGTTTCACTCCATATCTAAGAAAGGAATCACACTATTTATTTCTATAATTCAATAACTTCAAATACATAGGCTACTCTTTCTTCCTGCCAAGAGACAATTTTGGGCAATTGCTAAGATTTAGTCATATACACTACATGAAACTAAATGTTACTGTATATCACAGTCAAGGGACTTGACTTACTAATCTAAAAGTCTATACCGTGAGACATGACAGAAATAGAGTCTAAAACTACTAACTCAAATGACGTGAATAAATCTTGTGTTAGGATTTGTGATTTACTGACTGAAAATCATAAAAATGATATTGTAAATCGGGAATATATTCCAAGAATTTTACTGTTGTAGTATAAGCAGCGTTTACTTAAGTAAACACATTTAAGGTTCATCAAAAGATTTTCATTTTATTTCATTGATTGCCCTGGGTGAGGCAGAAATTAATGGTAATAAAAGGAGATATATATGCTATATATTTTTTAAATTTTTAAATAAAATGGCATATATTTAAGGTGTACAATATAACTTGAAAAATAAAATTTTCAAAATAATCCATGTATTTAATTTATGCTGTAGTAAAAGCTTTGTAATGAAAAGTAGCAAACCCCATCCCATCCTGCCCCACTACCAATTCCCATGCCCCCAGGCCAATGGCTTTTAACTCTTAGCTGTTTCTTCCATTATTTACCTCCATATTTTTTTAAATGTGCAAATATTGCAATTTTTTAACTTCTTAATTTCAGGTATTCTCTGTCAGCTTCCTCTTGTCTCTCATATGCTACCATCATCCCACATCCCACACACCCACCTACCCCTACACTCTCAATTAATACGTATGTGTGTTAATATAGTAAATAAAGTCACATGATATATTAACATTTAATATATGATTTAATATTTTGACACATATAGGTAACATATATTAAATAAAGGTTTACATGAGTTAGTGTTTACATGATCATGTCTGGATAACTACTATAAAAAGCCGTGAGTGATAGCTGTATCTATCTATCTCTCTGTATGTATTGATACATATAATCTCATGCATCAGTTTGCTTTTTATTCTGCTGTAGTCTTCCTTCCAGAGCCCCTCAAATGCCTGCTTCAATTTGCATTGCTTGCTCTTTGGCCCTGCTACACAGTAGTTTTCCTAAGATTTCCCTTTACTAATATCCTTGGATGTCCCCTCCATGGCTCTGCTCTGTTGGGTCCCCTTTTCATTAATCCTATGTCTTTCACTTTCTTAGGTTATTCCTTATTCTGCTTAAGAGTAATCCTGGGGAACTTTTTAAGAAAATAAGTGCTAAAGTTATGGGTTTGAGTTTTTGCATGCTTGAAAATATCCTTCATTTATCCTTGATGTATAATTGAAAATCATTTTCACTATGAATACTGCAACAATGCTTCCATTGTTTCTTGCTTCCAGTTTCCGTGTTAAGAGATCTTGTTTCATTCTGATCGTTTGCATGTGGACTATCTTTCCCTGTTCTAGAAGCTTAAAGATCTTCTCTTTATCTCTAAGGTACTAAAACTTCATGATAATGTTGACTTTTTTCTTTCATTGTGCCAGACTTGTCTTTTGGAGACTTATTTCCTTCAGTTTGGAAAATTTTTCTTGTATTACTTCAATCATAACTTCCTTCACTTTGCTTTTATTGTTCTTTGTTTCTATAATCCAATTAGCAAGACTTTGAACATACTAAAATTCTATTCTGGTTTCAGTCCCTTTTGTCTTTTCAGATTACTCTTTGAAATAATTCTTTGAATTTATCATCCAACTGTTCAATTAATTTTTAATATTAACTGTTCTAATTTTTTAATTTCAAGGGCTCTTTTGTCATGTAAATGTATCTATTTTATACCATCTTCATTTTATTAGCTGTATTAGTATGTTTCATTTATCCAACTTAGAATATTCCTTAAAGACCTTTTTAGATGTTTTTCTCACTCCGTGCATTCTCTGCTTCTTACAGATTCAAGATTTTTCTTTTTTAGGCAAAAACCTTTCCTCAAAAGTCTTATGATCATTTGTCATTCATTAATTTTTAACCTGGAGCACTAATAAGTTAAGTAGACACTAAAGGAGTTGGAGGGAAGGACTTCACTGCAGTGATTGTAAAGCTGTGTTTTCCTCTAACAGGACATCCAAAGTACAGTACCTGGGGGTTTATCCCCAGGGCTCCATCAATTCTCCGAGAATAAAATCTCCATTTTTCTGCCTGATGAGGATATATGTTTAGCTGTAAGAACCTTGTGAGCAAGCATACACCATTTGCTAATTCTTAGATTCCAAGTTATTTCTGCAAAGGAAATCAGCTGGCTTGTCATTAGTATATCCCTCTAAAATCCATAGGATTGCTTCCAGCACTCTATTAATCAGCTACTACTATTTCCATGTTTAAAAAAATAAAAAGAAAAGATTGAGATCCCTTGTCTGCTGTTAACCTCCCTCTCGTTCTATTGATCCTATTGCACTTGTAACTTTTTATCTCTTTACTGTTAATTAAATAAATGTGTATGATCAATTGACCAGACACACTTATCCAGAAGCATTAGTATGATTTTAACATGTTAAAAACATTTTTAAGGTATTCACAGTATTTTAACTTTAACAGAAATCCCAAGATCTCCAGTTAAAAGGGAGAGAGGAGAAAGAGAATGCATTTTACCTTAGAAAAAAATTTAACTAGTGTGATTTAGGGACTGTTATTTCTTCTGTGCTCCCAGTGAAAAATTAAAATATAAAGAAAATCCATTGAGTCAAAAATATCTAATCCTGTATCAGATAAAAGTACAACAATCCTGAATCATTATAGCATTTTCCCAAGTAAGATGACATAATTAATTCACACAAGATACAAATACAAGGATGATCAAAACAGTGTAGTTATAGCAGTAAAGTTGTGGAAACAAAAAGCCTGAGAACGCATTATGATGTGTTCATAAAATACAGTATCACATAGCCATTAAAATATGATTGAGTCAAATTTTTTAAATGTTGCTCTTCAGTGACAATGTTAAGAAAATAAAAATGCAAGCTACAGAGTGAGAGAAAATATTTGCAAAAGGTACATACGATAAAAGGCTTGTACACAAAATATAACAGTAGCTATTACAATTCAATCAGAAAATAAGCAGCTGTATTAAAGGTGAGCAAAAGATTTTGAGATACTTCACCAAAGAAGATATAGGAATGACAAATAAGCACAAGTAGAGATGTCCAACATCAGTAATTACTAGAGAAATGCAAATTAAAACCTTAAAAATATACCACTACATACCTATTAAAATGGACACATTACAAAGGCTGACACCAGTGACGAGGAATGTGAAGCAACTGGAACTCCTATACACTGCTGTGGGAATGCGAAACGGTATAGACACTTTGGAGAATAGTTTGGCAGCTTCTTATAATGTTAAACATATAATTATTATAAGACAGTAATCCTGCTCCTATTTACCCAAAATAAATGAAAATACACATCTACAAAAGGACTTGTACTCCAGTGTTCGTAGAAGCTGCATTCATAATAGAAAAGAACTGGAAACAACCCAAATGTCTTACAACTGGTGAATGAAAAGCAAACTGTAATCTATTTATATACTGGAATACTACTCATCAATTAAAAAGAATACTACTGATACATGCAACACCAAGGATTAATCTCAAAATCATTATGCAAAATAAAAGGAGTCAGACACAAAAGATAGTATCTTGTATGATTTCCTTAACATGAAGTCTTTTTTAAAAAGCAAAGCTATAATGACAGAAAGTAGATCAGTGGTTGCAAGAGGCTAGGGTAGGGAGAAAGAGTGGATTGCATAAGGACACAAGAGAATTTAGAGGAGTAATGGAAATGCTTTATACCATGAGGGCAGGGGTGGTTACACGTCTGTTATCTATTGGTCAAAACTCATCAAACTGTGCACTTAAAATTGGTGAACGTTATTGTGTGTACATTATTCCTCAATAAAGATGATAAAAAGTGCTATGTAGGTCTTACAATTATGGCCATGGAAAAGCATTCACAATATAGTGGTAAAGTCAGTAGATTTATCGATGGACCATTAAGAAATGGATGTCTTTGTGAGGCTGTTTAATAGAAGAATTTCACTTGTGGGAACTAACTTATTGAGGTATTGGAAGTACTGAAAGGACAACTAGGAAAAGATAAAACCAGATAATGGCAACATTTGGAAGTCACTGCCACACCCAAGGCTGGGAGAGATTTAAAAAGAAAAAAAAAAGATGGTGTTATCAGATCTGCAGGGCCATCCAGGAGAAGCTAGAATAAAAGCAGTGTTTGCCCTGTGAGAACAGCAGAGAGAATGGGTCTCTCTATAGGGACCTAAGACTACTGCCAGGGACTCTGACCCCTTGACAGGGAAGAATGGCAAGAAATAGCCTAAGTCCCTTCTTCGTCCCACCTGCCCACCAGACACCATTCAGCAAAGGAATCAAAGAGTCTTCAGGGGTAAGCCACCTGTGATACACAGCAGAGCAGGGAAAGGATGGTTTAGACATGCACAGAAAAGATTCTGCAAAAACAGTCACAACCACAGTTACCTCTGGTAGAATTAAAGGAAGTTCTTAATTCCTTTCTTTCACTTTATCTTTTTTTTAAATATACACTTCTTTCACAATGAATAAAGTTACAAATATTAAATCAAGTAAGTTTGAAGAATTCTCTATATTTTGTTGGAATCAAAAGGATTGAAATAAAGAGTCCAAAGTTTGCCGTAAATTTTATTTTCTCCTCTTTAAAAATACAAAGAAGAAGAAGCTTCTGGGTTCAACTTAGACTTGACTCTAGCCAGTGAACGCATTAAGTCTTCAGTCATCCCTACTTAATTACGTTATATGCAATGTTGTTTTAAAATGTTCCAGCAGAGCTTGGCATGGTGCTGCTTTCCCAAACAGCCAGCTGGAAAGACCACCATTCCAGAACAGAGCCAGAAAAAGCTGCAGGCGTGAGTAATGGAATCAATCACATGGGCAATTCACCCTGCGGCCAGACACCTTCCACATTTTAAACAAAGATGCTAGGCAGACAATGAACTGGGAGCCAATCAGACCTCTTAAAATATGTTTGGGTGATTTTTGCATAGCTATAGTAATAATATCTTCCCAATTTCACAAGCAATGATAATTGTTCTGAACATAATACATATCAAATGAGGTAACAGCATTATTTTAAAATCTCAGTGAAGTTCAACCACAAAAATAGAATCAATAGAAGATACACACACACACACACACACACACACACACACACACACACACACACACATATATGTATATATGGGGGTGGGAGGGAGGGAGAGAGAAAAAGAGTGAGATTTATAAGGAATTGGTCTGTGCAATTGTAGAGGCTGACCTGGAGGCAGGCAGTCAGGAAGGGAAGAGCACAAGCTGGAACCCCACAGGCACAGGCCCGAGCCGCTGTCACAACGCAGGCAGGAAGGGCAGATCCAGCAAAGGGAGAGCAAGCGTAGACCCAGTCCGTTTTAAGGGCTCATCTGATTAGGTCTGGCCTACCAAGGATAATCTCTATAATTTAAGGTCAACTCATTAGGGACTTTCATTACATCTGCAATATCCCTTCACAGAAGCAGCTAGATTAGTGTTTGACTGAATAACTGGAAGGTGTGTATATGCCACTGCCCCCTCTTTGGTGCCCACAGTGTAGCCTGGCTAAGATGACATGTCAAAAAACTATCACACTCAGAACCATATATTTAGGAATACGTATAAACATACATATTACCATTCATCATTGCTTTAAGACTCAAAATATCTCCTTACTACCAGACAGTTTATGTCTTCTTCCTCATTGTTAAGTCCCAGCGGTGCATGGTAGATGCCCAATAAATACTGAATGAATGAATGATATTTTCTACAAGTGCTGCAACATCAAAATGCATGTTATGTCCATTAGTTTAAAATTTATTTTATTTTGAAAACAAAGTAAAAATTAAACAATGAAGACATGAAAAGAAATAGTGGCATAAATAATAACACTCTGACAACCAAGAAGATTGCTTCGGGCTTTTCTTCCTCATCCCATTCACTTCTGTTTACCCCCTCAGCCTACATGCACTTCCTCCGGCAGAGCTGATACAGGCTGTGTACTCTGTGTGGGCTACAGAGTGCTAGTTCAAGTTTCACAGTTAGATGAATCATTAGTAGGCTTCCTTGGCTTTGTCTTCATTCCTTTTCATAACGGGAAGTCTTTCCTTACACACACAGATACCACTAGACTCATCCTTACTGTAACTTCGATCAAGCTCCATTGTAATCGTCTATTTACTTGTGTATCTCATCCTCCACTATTGTTAACTCCTTGTCAACAGGGGCAATTGTGTTCACATGATAGCCCAAGAGCCAAGTTCCTGGAACGTACTAGGAGCTCAATGAATGAGTGATACAATGAATAAAGAATGAATTGTGACCTTGCCTTAAGCTCCTAAAGAACCTTGGCTTAATAAGTTTCTGAGTAAACCCTTTCTTTCTCACCTCAGTCCCATCAGTAATCCTAAAATAGGGGACAAAAATAAAACTCAATTGTCTGTGGATATGTTGCTGACCAGTAATAGATCTGCTATTTCTCCAAGGATTAGGTATATACCTGGGATTTTTTTAAATTTTTAAATTAAAAAGTTCTCATCTTGCTGCGCTCTGCGGACTCGGTGTGGAAAAGCTCAGTATTGATTAGTGGAGGCATTTAAGTCTGGGGGATGTGGTCAAATAAATAAACTCCAGGGAAGATTCTAGGAGTAGCCTCGTATACCAAGGGCAATCTTTTGAGAACACAAGCCTGGATTATGAGAGGTTTCATACTTGTCTTCCCTGTCATACACTCAATTTTCTCTCAGGAGAGCAACTGGAAAAAAAAGAAAAAACCTTCAGGGATAGAAAAAACAACCTATAATCTATTTCAGGCTTCTTAGTGAAAAGCACTAGCTAGCAAGCTTCATTCTTCTAACAAACTAATGCCAATATAAAGCCAGGAAGCTGACCTGAATGATTCTACTATAAATTTCCACGCTAAGGATTCCTAACCTCACTCACAGCTTGGGAACTTATACATTATGGCACTTGAATGGTAACTAAGGTGTTTTATGGGACTCAGACCTTTGCCCAGAATTCTTCCCTATACTTCCTGTTTTGCTGGGCATTGTCATTCAACTGACTGCCCACAGAGGCAATGAGATGCTCTTAATTAGCTTCTTGTGCACCCTAAGAACTACACTGAAACTATGAAGGCTTTCCTTCTTTCTCAGTGGCCTGATTTGTCTTCCTCCTGTCCTGACTATGTCTGCATAGGAGACATTTTTAATATTTAAATTGTGTGCCTTCCAGATAAAGCCTAAACATACCTTTCCCTTAACTTAGAAATGCAAACAAATAATGAGAAAATGCCAGGAAATAGTGAAGTTTTTAAAAGGAACGACAAACGATACAACATAGAGTCATTATTTACTAGCCCAAATAGATCTATAACTCCCCGCTTCAAAAAATAGTCCAGAGAGATCCTTATACCCTTCTTCTTTGCCTTTTTTCCAATCTTGGGTAAGTTCATCTGACATTAGGTGGTGTTACAAGGTGCCACAGTTTGACGGATAAATGCCTGTGTCAAACAGAAGGCTCTTCGACCATCACTTGGAATTGAGGACTTTGGGCGGAAAGTCTTTACTTAGAGATAACCAAGTAAGTCTAGAGAAGGCATGCCGCGCAGTCAATCCTTAAATTTGAAGTGAAACAGCAAGAAGCATTTCATTATGCCTGTTCACTTTTAAATCCCTGAAGGGAGATTAGCAACAAAGTAAATACACATTAGAAAAACTTTACTATCCAGAATGCAGTTGTTATAGGTGACAAGTTCTTAAAGTTTCGTAAGACATAAAGTAGCTTTGAAGCTGCCTCTGGTTGGCATCAGGTAGCTTTTGGCATAAAAACCCAAGCAGGGCTTACAGGGCAGCCCGCGACCGGCCTAAAAGAAAGGAGCATCTTCTGCTGGGAAAACAAATGTTTGATAAGTAGAATTCTGACTTCGTACTGTTGACAGCCTCAAGCTTCATCTATTTATAAAATAGAGGCTATTTTAGAGCAAGTCATACATGAGCTAGTTGCAGGGAAGCAGGGTAGAGATGGATAAGGATGATCTCCCTGAACATCTGTCACGATTACACATAAAACCTTACTACAAAGTCAAATGTGATCTGTTTGGTACTTCGGACTGTTCAGCCTCAGCTATGTGAATGAGTGTCTGCAGTCACGGCTATGTATGTTATCTGTTTTTACGATGCCTATCACTATAGACCGAGACAATCAAGGGAGGCATAACCAACACAATCAACAGGTCAATCGAGAAGATGCATTTGACCATTTAACTCAGAGAATGAGGCATGCATTGTCATCTGCTCTCTTGTTCTATTCCAAAAGGAGTCAGGCAGGGAAGGAAACCTGCTCACCATTATAAAGACTGCCAATTTACCATGCCTTTCTCAATTGATGAAGCCCCAGGCCAGCGTCACTCTGAATCTTGTAAGCAAAGATGGCAGTGGAAGCACAGCAGCGGCAGCCTTCCCTTTCCCACCCCAGCAAAGGAGGGAAGGCAGTCCTCCCACAGAGCCGGCACATTTGGTGCTAACTAAGACCCCAGCATGGCCCTTCCAGGCTTGGCTGCCTACTGCACAGCAAGGGCCTTTTGTAATTTATTTAGATGAGTATTGACCTTCTTTTCTTGGCACTGACATGTGAGAGTATGTTCTTTTGGAGGATTTGGGGAGTGGGGCGGGGGGACCAGCATACTGTCTAGCTTCACTGAATGCACCGGTGCAGAGCAGCTGGCCATCTCACTTCTCTCCATCCGAGCATCCCCACCTATGCTGGAGATGGTGTTTTCAAGCCTTCAATTTATATCAGAACTTTAAAACATGAGGTGATACAAAACAGAATATTTCGGTGTCATTTATCACCCTTTAGACATAAAAACCAAGTAATGATTTTATCTTTCTGAAAGCGTTTGCTAGTCAGGTTTTTCAAAACAACAAATGTCCCTGATTCCAAAATAATTCTCCAGAATCAGAAATCCACAGACATTTGCAATGAAACAACACTGCAATTCTTTTCTTAGACAAAGACACTCTTTATAAGGATGAGTTTTGAATGGGCATCACCTCCACGCTTGTGAACAGTCCTCCTTTTAAGGATCATGACAGAGCCTGCCATTGTTTTAGAGTCAGTGTATCACCCTTTCTTAATCCATTGAAAAACACTAAACAAAATATCTTTTAAAAGGAGTTACTTCCCTTATGATTTTTCATTCTTTCATTACATCATGCCACAGCTTATAACTGATAGGTAGCATTGAAATTCAGCTCTCCTTCTCACCCTGTACTCTTATACGTTCAAAATGATAATCATTTATATTTTTTAATGGCAATTATTTTAGTACAGAGACAGCAAACTGTCAATGTCTCTATTTTCATAAACACTTTTGGACTAGGACGTGAAAGACACACGTATCAAATTTGTAGTTAACACCAAGGTAGGATGGATAGTTGCAATACTATTGACATGATTTTTAGTGAAAATAAAGTTGGAAGGGACTGCCGAGTTCAGTTCCTACTCAATTCCTTCATTTCCCCCATGAGAAACAGAAAAAAATTTTTAAATAAACTGGCCAAAATCACACAATTAGTCTCCTGAACTTGACCAGTATTTTCCATAATGCCAGGAAGCGTGGCAAAGCCAGAACTCAATGTACATGTTGCATTAATTCCTAATTGGAAAATTTTAATTTTAGTTCATTACCTCCCCCTTATCTCCTTTGTTGCTCTCAAATTTCGCCCTGTTCTATTTTTCTTCATTGGTCTCATCAGGATGGAAAATGACATTATATACAGGTTCAGTTTCTCACTCATTATCCATCTCCCCCACTGGAATAGAAGCACTACAGAGCCATAAATCATGCCTTCCTTATTCTCTGCTACAGCACCACCAATGAGAAGAATGCCTGGCACATAGTAGGCACTCAATAAACACTTGAAAAAACTGATTAATCAATCACACTTGAGATTTTAGAAGGCCCACCTGCACTTCACTGACACCAGAAATCACAGAGCAGCCCTGTATGAGGAAGTCCAGCCTCCATTAACACCACTGCCCAGTGGTCTTCAAAGTCTAGCCTTTTGTCCACATCGACCTAAACTCAAAGTACAACCACATTTCTGCCCCTGCCACTCCACTGAAACTGTATACTCACAGGTTCCCAAAACATTCTAATTCTAATATTCAGTGGCTTTTTCTCCTCCTTGTTCTCTTTTGCTCTCTCTCATGGAATTTGTCATGTCAGGACTTTTCTGTACCTTGGCACTCTCCTTTCTGCTTTGATTTCTTGATACAAGGCCAGTTCTCTTCTCCTTTTGACTTTCACCATCAGTTACCACCAATTCTCACTGCTTCACTCTCCCCTCTGTGTACATAACCCCTGAACTCAGTTTACAGACTTGTCTTCTGTCTCCCCTCTGTGTACATAACCCCTGAACTCAGTTTACAGACTTGTCTTCTGTAAGATCTACAGCCTTTTCTCTGAACTTCTGAAGGATATTTCTTCTCACATAAACTACTGTCACCTCAATCTCACCGTGTCTAAAACTACTTATCATTGACATTTATTTTTTGGAAATACATCTTTTCCTCCCAACCATATTAAAGGAAGAGTGCATTATACCTTTTAGGATCCCTACGTCAACAAGCAAGCCCAGTACCTGGGCTTTCTAAGTGATTAATAAATATCTGTGTTGACAAATATCAAGTATGGTGATTGTCATGGTAGAACTGTGTCCCCTAAAAAAGAGACTCTGAAGTCCTAAACTCCAGGACCTCAGAATGTGACCTTACTGGGAGACAGAGTTGTAAATGTAATTAGTTAAGAGGTCACACAGACGTAGGGTGGACCCTTAATCCAATATGACTGATGCCCTTATAAGAAGAGGAGAAAGACACACAGGGTGAAGAACACCAGTGACAGTCGAGGCAGAGATGGAGTGATACATCTACAGGCCAAGGAATGCCAAGGACTGGCAGAAAATACCAGAAGCTAGATGAGACAAGGAGGAATCCTCCTCTTTATGTTTCAGAGGTAGCATGGCCCTTGATTTTGGATTTCTAGCCCTCATAAATATCAGATAATAGAATTCTGTTGTTTTAAGCCACCTAGTTTGTGGTATTATGTACGACAGCCCTAGGAAACTAATGTATGGTTAAAAGGAGAACTTTGGGATCAAACCACTCTGAAGACAATATCAACTCTACCATTTAATTATGTGAGCTTGGGAAATTTACTAACTTCTCTTGTGTCTCAGTTTTCTTATCCTTAAAATGAGGATAATACCTGTTTCACAGGATTTTTGTAAGATTTACACGTGCAGTGTATATTACAGATTTTACAGAAAGCCTAGCACACAGTGTGTGCTCAAATTAATATCCTATTTGCCCTTTGCATTATTAAACGGGCCTTTTATTTATAGCAACTAGTGTATTCATTCAACAAATATTTATTGAATATCTTCTTGGGTTAGGTACTACTCGAAGCACTTGCGATACAGAAATAAACAAAATAGAAAGACACTTCCTCATGGAACTTACCTATAGAAAATAAGCCTACTTTTTTCTCTTAAGCTGTCACTGCAAATCGTCCTAAACTCTGCTTCAAGGGATTATTATGATAAGAAAGAAATGAGTAGATTTGCTTATTAAATCACAGTAGATTCTTTTCAAGCTATCAAAATAGTAGGAGCCATCATTACATAATAGTTTGTTTGCCATGGTATAAAGCAAAACAAACTAATATTATCTTTCCATTCAAAATGCAAAGGGAAGAAAAACAATTTTTATTTATTTTCTTAACTACAAGTCCACATTTTAATAAGATGCTACAAGAAACCAATTAAATTTAGCATATACAAAAAATATTAAAAGGCTAAACTGTCATATGTAAAAATACCTTCAGGTAAATCTTCACCATTGAAAAGGAAGAAATATTACCCTCAATGAAATTTTCAACTGTAAAAAGAAAATCTCTCATGTGATTTATGATCATTTTTATCACTTTCTAAAGTTTACTTAATGGCATTAGGGTAATGGAGAACATTTTAAGTATGTGCTGTTGAAAAGTAAAGCACTGTAAGTAACAAAACAACAACAAAAGAAGTTCTTAAGCTCTAGAATAGTAATGAAGAATGGAGACATCAACATTTTTTTATCTCAAAGACAAGGAATTACTTTATAGATATTTGATATGACATCATTTAAAAAAATATGTTTTATTGGAGTATAATTGCTTTACAGTGTTGTGTTAGTTTCTGCTGCACAGTGAAGTGAGTCAGCTATATGCATACACATATCCCCTCCCTCTTGGACCTCCCTCCCACCCCCCTCCCCTACCCCACCCATCTAGGTCATCACAGAGCACCGAGCTGAGCTTCCTGTGCTTTATAGCATCTTTATCAACAGGAAGGATGACAGAGAATGTAAAAATTTGGTTTGCGTGTCTTAGGACGCATCCCTGGGTAGATTCCCTCCCTCGTCCCACATCTCTCCAGTTGCATGTCTCTAGGGTTTCCCTGCCCCGACCCTGTGCCCCACACGTGTCTACTGAGCACTTGAAATATGACTCATCCAGACTGAGATGTGCTACAAATAAAATATACACCAAATTTTGAAGACCTGGTATGAAAAAGGAATGTACAATATATCAATTATATTTCATATTGATTACAATTTGAAATGATAATATTTTGATTATATTGAGTTAAATCAAATATTTTGTAAAAATTAAATTCACCTGTGTCTTTTTACCTTCTTAATGTGTTCTACTAGGAAATTTGAACCTCAGTATGTGGCTTGTATCTGTAGCTCATGTCATATTTCTATTGGACCGTAGGGCTCATGTTACGAAGTCACAGTTATCGGGAGTAGCAAGGACTTGCAGTGAAGTCCAGAAATCAAGTGGTTACTTAATCTCTACCACTAGCTGACTGATCTGTTCTTTCCCGTGTATCAGCTTTATTCAAACTATAAACCAACTATGGACCAAGTTCCTCCACACAGCAGGAAACGTGGAAACACATTTCCATTCTGACATTTTGTTAAACCTGCCATCACTGAGTCGCTAACATGCCCTCACTAGCCCCATGTTCAGAAACCCAGGAAAGATCTCTGATTGGCCTGGATTAAGTCAGGTGCCACGTAAGACTGATCAACTGCAGCCAAGTGGGTGGAATCTGCAGGAGAGTGCAGCTCTCTCACTAATTACAGGCTTGGAGTGAGGGAGAAGTTCCCGTAAGAGGGATGATGATGATCCTAGAAGAAGTAAAGGTAAAGGGCAAGAAATTTAACAGAGAGCCGTTGTACAAATGTGTTGATAATATTGCAGAGAAATCCTCTCATTGTGTTTTTATTTGTGAAAGGGACATATTGCTGCTTTGACCCAACATCCCTTCTTTTGCAGAACAAAGCTGTCTATCTGGAATACTATCCTACTCCAAGCTGTTCTAGTGAGGATATCAGTCACAACTGACACCTCCATCCCCGCCCACTGGACAGTGGGAAAGTGCATCTGACTCAAACCTAGTCAAGCAGAGTGCCACATTCCCCTGGGAACAACTATTGTTCCAAAAGTGAGCACAGGACTAAAGGAAGACCAATCACACGTCTTCTACAATTTAAATACAAAACTGGAAGGTAAAAGTTGTCTGTTTTCCATTGTGATTGATAAAGGCTGTGAATCTGACACTATTAAGAGATAGCTTCACTGGGTACACAAAGGAGGACCATCTTCCATCGGACAGAACAGAGACAACACGGGGAAGAAAGTGAAGCTGACAGGGAGAGAACAAGAAAGAAAAAGAAGGAAGAAGAGAAGAAACTCTGTAAGCACCAGGAGCTAGCCATGCCTGAAATCTAAGCAATCTTGGACTTCCCAGTTCCGTGAACCAGGACGTTCCCTACTGTGCTTGAGCTTATTTTGAGTCTAGATTAGATCTTTTGCACCAAAAAGAGTCTGATCTAATTATCTTAAGGGTCAGACCAGTTCAACCTTTGACTCTCAATCTCAGTGTCAGTGCTAAGCGATTCTGAAAATGACAGAAAGCTTAAAATAAACCAGGAGTCATGGAATATAGACAAATTCTATATACAGAAAGCAAACTTAAGTGTATTCCTTTCCTTGAGGTAAGCAAGTTGCATGTAATCCAATGCGCCTCATTTGTGGCAGGCTCACACGTCTATTACAGCATTCTAAAACCTGATGGCATTTATTTATTTACTTGTCTCTCTCCACAACTGGATTTTCAGCCTCTTCAGGGCAGACGTACTTTATTTATCTTTATATGATGACAGCCTAGCACAGTGCTGGGCAATGAACGCTTGTAAGAGAGTGGAAAGGAATTAAAATAGGGAGAGAAAAAATATTGCACACAGCTTATGCAGACACTTATTTGAAATATGCTTTCACAGATATAAGACAAATATTTGGTGTCTTTTTGTTTAACTACTGGTTTGTACCATAATATACCAATGGAGGGACGGTCAGCTCCTAATGAAAGAATAATGTAATCATCATCATGATAATATCACCTAACGTTTCCGTGTGTTTTCTGTATCCCAAGCCCTCTGTTAATTGTTTATATCTTTTCCACTTAGAATACGAGTTTAGCACTAAGAAGATGAAAATACTTCAGGATACTTTATGTTATTGCACTTTATGTAGCACTTTATAGTTTGCAAAATTCTTCCCCGTATATATCTTCTTGTTTGCAATTCTTTGCAATTCAGTGAGGTAGATGGGAAAATATTAAAATCTCATAACTCATATGAATAAAAGGTCTCAAGAAGTTAAAACACTTTTCTTAAGTAACAATAT
Organism: Neophocaena asiaeorientalis asiaeorientalis; assembly: GCF_003031525.2. NCBI lineage: Eukaryota > Metazoa > Chordata > Mammalia > Artiodactyla > Phocoenidae > Neophocaena > Neophocaena asiaeorientalis. The sequence goes on along the minus strand of NW_020174135.1, from coordinate 13,698,048 downwards.
TAGTAATTTAGAATAAGAATTCGGGTCTCATGACTCCACACCAGTATTTGCTCCGCTATAGAAAGAGCAAGCGATGTAAATATCATTACAAATTAACCTAAAACAGACACCTGGAGAATCTGTGGATCATACAGGTAATGATTTCATTGGTGTCCCTTACTTCTCATTTCCTAGGCATTTTCAAGCTTAATTTCTGCATAAAAATTCTCCTCCTCCAACTCCCTCTCATTACTCTTTTCTCTTAATAAATCCATTTACCGGAATGAAACCAAGTATCATAATTGTAAATACTGGAAGGTTTTGCTTGCAAATAGGAAGCTACAGACCTTTCCGTAAAAGCAATGCCTACTTCTTCTAAATAAAAGACAATGAACCATGACAGAGAAAACTCCCTTCCCCATAATTTGAAGAAAAATCTTCCCTCGATATTCCTGCTAGGGCAGCTGGTTCTGATCGCAACAAACAATGCTCAGGCTCGTTCTGGCCTCAATACACTGGGTGGGAGAAGCTGCAGTACCAAAGGGACAGATTTCGTCTTCTCATTACTGCCCTCATAGAATTCCTTAGATTGGGTACATTTTTAGCTACCTGGTGGGTGCACCATAAAATCTCATCTTTTATATATACACCATACACACACACACACGCTTACACACACGTAGAATAGAATATGTAATTTGCACAGTTAGTTTTATGTTGAAACCGGAATTCTGTAAAACAGTGGGTGAAGAGATCTCATTTGTATGATTTTTTTTCCTTTTTTAATGATAATTTTTGGAGTCTTTATATAGCTGCGATGGCTTACCAGTCTAAATATTTCGTTCAGGGAAAAAAAAGAAAAAAGAGGTGGCATTTGAAAAGCACTACAATAATTTCATAAGAGCTATATTCATTTTTTTCCAAAAGAGTGGGAATCCCATTTTAGCCTGCCAGGAAAAGAAAGCGTAAGAGTAAATTCTGGGAGCAACGAATTTTTTTATCCTTCTATAAAAAACATTCAGGCTGTTACTGTCTTCAGTCAAGAAATATTGATTGAGTACTACTATGTGTCAGGCCCTGTGTCTGGGGCGAGAATTGTCCTGGTGAATAAACACATCTCCCTGCCTCCTGGTATATCATTTAGCTATTAATTCAACAAACGTCATTGAGCATCTTGTATGTTCCAGGTACAACATGCCAAAAAACCTGCTAAAATCCATGCTTTCATGGAACTGAGATCCCAGTGGGAAAAAGAGATAATAAACGAACAAGTTTTAAAACAGACTATTTACACTCAGAAAGTGATAGAGGTTTTGAAGGAAATAAGAACTTCCAAGTGCTGTTGGAAGGGAATTCTATTTTAGATAAAGTGATCATCAAAAATCCCCTAATGGGCAATACTTGAGTGGAGCCCTGAAAATGTGAAGGATCAAGCTCTGTGCAGACGTGGAAGAAGAGAGCCGGAGGCAGAGGCCACCAGGTAGAGGAATGTTTAGCAGAAGTGTACCGAGCAAGGGGAAGAGCAGGGAAGGATAGTATTAGAGAAGTGGGCAGGTCTGAGGAGGTAGTGCCACTAACGAGAACTTTGGACCTTATTCTAAGTATGATACAAGACCATTTGGGCATCATAAGAAAAATGATGTGATTGAAAAAGCTAGTTCTTGATATCGTTTAATGAATAATCTGTAGGTTTGGGAAGTGGAAGCAGAAGGAGAGGTTTGAGGCTCTGCAGTGATCTAAGAGAGATGACAGTGGCTTTGATTAGAGTGACGGAGATAGCATAATACTAATACAAATACGTGGTAGAGCCATGCACTACCCCACTAAATTGACATTCATTAATTTGTTTGGACTTGTATACAACTGTGAATAATTCGGTAATAACCCCATGATATAGGTGCTATAAATGTACCCACTTTACAGCTATGGAGAAGAAAGCAGAGTGGATTTTAGTAGCTTCCTCAAGACTACACAGATAATAACTGATTAGGGGATGTGAAAGTTTAGCCAACTAAACAGTTAGAGGGAATAGCCCACACATAAGACCACTTTCACTTCTGATACCAGCTGCAAGTTCAGGGGTCCCAAGACCACCTACAGTTCCATAATTCACTAGAAGGACTCACAGAATGCACTGAAGACTGTTATCCTCATGGTTATGGTTTATTGGAGGGAAGGGATGCAGATTGAAATTAGTCAGAGGAAACACATATAAAGTGAAGTCCAAGAAAGTACCAAACATGGAGCTACCAACTGTCATCTCCTGTGGAGTCAAGACAGAATTAATTTGACAGCATCCACGTGTGAAAGTATGCACAGTACTGCCTAGCCAAGAAGCTCACTCGTGCCTCAATGTTCAGGGTTTTAATTGGAGTGCCATCATGAAGACGTGACTGATTGCTCAAGGGGCTGATCTCAGTCCCTCATCTCTCCAGAGGGCTACTGATACTGCATGGCCCAGTCTCCCCACCCACCCCTCCGCACACACAGAATCATATTGTTGGCCCTCGTGGTGGGGCCAGCCCCAACCCTAAATCATACTGCTAAGCTACCCTGATCCAAGGTCCACAGGCAAACAAAGACACTCCTATCAGGCATGACAGACCAAGGGCTTAGACACTGCCTCCCAAAAATTAAGGGCAAGGCCAAACCTCTCTTTGGGCAAGGTTAGATTCTTTACTGCACAGGGGAAGACATGAAAAATAGGGAAACAAAGACGTTTTCAGCCACGTAAAATTTGAGATGCTCTTTTTATATAAAAATAAGATGTTAAGTAACAGTTATATATACATATCTAGGGTCCAAGCATGAGAAGACTGGACTGAAAATTCTGAAGCCTACAAACTGTAGATGGAATTTAAATGACATGGGATGGAATAAGATGAATCAAAAAGAAATTTTAGGGAAATGAAGAGAAACAAGGACTAAGCCGTGGAGCATAGCCACGGCTACATTTTCTCCATAGGCTGGGGAAAGGAAGAAGATCTAGCAAAGAAAATTGAAAAGGAATGGCCATGGACATAGGAGAAAAATGAGGAAAATAAGAGAAGGTGTATCCAAAAAGTGACAGTTATGTAGAAACATGACCTCATATTTGGAAATGCATACTAAAGAATTTATAGATAAAGTAACACAATATCTGCAACTTTCAAATGGTTCAGTAAAAAGAAAAATGTAAAAATATGTTTATAGGGATTTCCCTGGTGGTCCAGTGGTTAGGACTACACGCTTCCACTGCAGGGGGCATGGGTTCGATCCCTGGTAGGGGAACTAAGATCCCGCATGCTCCGTGGTATGGCCAAAAAAAGGAAAAGAAAAAATATGTTTATAAACATAAAAGAAATACAGAAAAATGTGTTAAAATTATTGAATCTAGGTACAAAGTATACAGGGGGATTCACTGTATTACTCCTTCAAGTTTTTGTATTTTTGACATTTTTCACAATAAACTGTCAGGTATGAGAAGAGAGGGTACTAACGACCAGTGCCAAAATGTTCCTGAGAAATTCAGAAGGTGGCGGCAGATAACAGACTCAGAATTTGGAGTTTGGACTTGGAATTTGGTAAAGGTAGGAGGAGAGAGAATGGGAGACGAGGAACATTCAAGGAGATTTTCCCTATAAGAGAGCTAAGAAGTTGGGCAAGGGCTAAAATAATGTAACAGGGATCCTAACTGAGTGGAGGAAATTAGATGGGGACAAGAGGATTCAAGGCTTCAAAAGAAGCTGATGCTTGAGCTAAGTTTGCAAGAACTAGGAAGCTTTAACCAGAGTGAGAAAATGGGAGAGGAATTCCAGGCAAGGAGAACGACACATGCAAAAGCATGAAGGTGCCAGAAAGGTGTGTTACTACATTTAGTTTGAATTTGTATAGTTTGGCTAGGACTGAAGCTGGAAAGATGGATAAAGGTTACCTTACAAAACAGCCAGAGTTCCTCCAAGAAGGGTCTAAAGTTCCCTAAATTGAGAATATCCTGGGGCACAGGTTAAGACATAGATTTACAGACTCCACCAAAGACCTGTTGACTCAGAATCCCTGTGGGTGGGACTCCCTGGAAAATGAGAGTGAGAGAGAGAGTGTGTGTGTGTGTGTGTGTGTGTGTGTGTGTGTGTGTGTGTGTGTGTCTTCTCCCAGCATCACATGGCCTTTCATCTCTGCCATTTCTAAAGATAGTTTTATTTCTGTATTTCTTTCAGAAATTTTCACATTCCCCCTCCCCGTGACCCACTTTCTCATAGCTTCTAATGCCCAGAACTTTGCTTTGCTTGTGGCTCCATCTTATGTGGTATGGGCTCCAACTAAGACCTTTCAGCACAAATGTCCACCACAAACTGACATCTACATCTAGATACCTCTACACCTTTGAGTTCCTATTACAGAGTGAGAAACAGATGAGAAAAGAAGGAGAAACGGGGGAGGAAGAGAGAGTGATTGTTGGTTAGTACAAGCCACGAGTCCACTCTAGCTTCAATCAGCAGTGACTAGGGGCACTTCACATGTGCATAGGGCAGGCTCTTTACAGCACTGCTACTCAGAATGTCAGTCCACAGTGAGAAAAGGAGCGTGTGTCAGAATGTAAGTCAGTGCACTGCTTCCTTCATCAATAAAGTCTTGCTATGAAAAAAAAGTCAGCTGAACTAAACAGAGTGCTTCATGGCACAGTTAATTTACATTCTGGCACAAGTACCTTATCTTATTGAGAACAAGTAACAAACAGCTCCAAGACTGGTAGCCAATCCACGGCCACGCTCTGAAAAGCACTGCTCCAAAAGGAGTTATGGATAAAACAGGCATTTTAAATAATACAAGATACAATATATGTTGAGGTCAGTGATCAAATATTAGCAAAAAATGTCCTTCTAGCAAACCCATGAGAAAAGCGTTCCGATGAAAATACAAAAGACAGACTTCATCCCCAAGCATCAGACCGTATTTCTGAAGATAGCGAGAAATTAACTTAAAGTTTAACTCACCACTGAAAATAATTCTGACTACTAGCAAGTAAGGTATATTTTTATAAAGAAGGGAGAGCGAGAACTTCCCTGGTGGCGCAGTGGTTGAGAGTCCGGCTGCCGATGCAGGGAACACGGGTTCGCGCCCCGGTCCGGGAAGATCCCACATGCCGCGGAGCGGCTGGGCCCGTGAGCCATGGCCGCTGAGCCTGCGCGTCCGGAGCCTGGGCTCCGCAACACAAGAGGCCACAGCAGTGAGAGGCTCGCGTACCGCAAAAAAAAAAAAAACAACAAAGAAGGGAGAGTGAACCCCCAAGAGCACTAGAGGTGTGCCTTTAGAGCTTACTTTTATTCCTCTCCACCAGGTGACCTGGGAAGCACAGAAGTCAGAGAACTTTTTTTAAAACTCTCTTCAAGGCTGTTAGGAGGTATAAAATACACACCTTGAGCAAAATAAATGTATGTACTTCAAGAAGGTAATAAATCACTTGTAGCTTTATTGCTGTCAGTCACTGGTTCCTGAAGGGCAAACTGTACTTGATTCTTGTTCTTTGCTTACTGATCAGCAACTTTTCTTAGAAGTTACGAAGTTCTCACTGTTGACAACTCTGGGAATTTTTTTAACTCATCTTATGTTTTTTAAATATTATTTTATGGCCATATTGGTGTGTAATTTAATTCCACAAACTTCAATTGAATGCTTACTATGTGCTGGGAACTGCTTCCTCTCTGCTCTGGAGGGAACGCAGAAAGGACTAAAATGTCATCAGGGAGCTCATATGGCCCCTGGGAGGGACCGATGCGTGTGCACATAACCAGGAATTAAGGTAGGTGGCAATTCGTGCTGTAATTGGACAAGAAAAGGGAATCATTAATTCTGACTATAAGAATACAAGAAGACTTTACAGAAGAATTGGTCCTTGAAGGAAAAGTAGAATTTCAAGAGGCCAGGGAAGAGAGAAGTAAGGAACATCCCAGGCAGAGGAAATAATTGAACTCAGTCTTGAAAGAGTGTGGCTCATTCAGGAGACATCAAGTAATCTTCCAACACTAGTCCATAAGATGTGTTGGGGGAAGGGTGCACAAAGTGAATAAGAGCACGCAGGCTTACAATCGCAAGTCATGTTCATAGAATTGTGAGCAGTCCAAGGTTACAAGATCACAAAGTGTAAAGAAGAGTAGTGGCCTCTGAGGTCGGGCTAACGATTGGGGCCACGTTATAAAAGGCTTTGAATGTCATGCTGAGGAATTTAGAGCAAGGAAGAAATCGTACAAGATATGTAGCACTGTAAAACAGCCTTGTGGTGGATTACAGTATTTGAAAATTTTCATTCCCTCCTTCTCTTATAGCAATTTTCTCTGCACCCTTGCCTTTGGCCTCAGTCATGTGATTTGCTTTGGTTAATGGACTAGAATGTGAGCAGACATGCCCTATATTACCCTCAAGTAGAAAGAACCTTTTGGAAGCATTGAAGGTTTCTGCCAGACTATTTGTCCTGTACCTCTACCATGGAGAGAGTCTGCCTCTTTAGCCTGAGTCTTAGAATGGAAAAAATCATGGAACAGAATTCAACTTCTATAACCATCAGCTGGATAAGACCCATACTTGCTGACTGGCGGTCCCTGACATAGGGACACAGGGAAGCAAAAAACCAAATACCCGCTGTTTAAATCCACTGAGATTTCAAGATTTTTCGTTACACAGTATAATGTAGTGAATGGTGAGTAATTCACATTTCTAAAATTATAATGCCAAGAAATTTTTATTGGAAAAATACTGAGACTTTTAAAGAAAAATAAAATTACCTATAATTACAATCCCCAGAGATAATCACAGATTTCTCTTGACCATACTTTGCACTAAATATCAGTCCAGATGAGTCATAGGTCTATAGAGGAAAAGTAAAGCAGTGAAGCTTTTAGAAGCAAATATAGGAAAATATCTTCATGACCTTGGGGTAGGCAAAGGTTTCTTAAGCAGGACACAAAAAGTGCTAAAGTAGAAGACTGTGAAATTGGACTACACTAAAATAAAAGATGCCTATTAACAAAAGACACCATCAAAAGCCTGAAAGAGCAAAGCCACACAATGGAACCAGCATGCGCAATCTCTGTATCCTATCGAGGGTTCATACTCAGGATATGTAAAGAAGGCTAACATGGCAATGGAAAAATGGTCAAAACACCTGAACTGGCCCTTCAACTAATAATCCTTTACTTCCTGTTCTGGTGCTGGTTACACTGGTGTGTTTACTTCGTGAAAATTAACGAACTATTTGTTTACTATGACATGTGTGTTATACCACAATACAAATATACATTAAAAATGAGAGTCTCTAAATTCTTATGTTTAGATTTAATTTAAAGTCTTAACAAAGCAACTTAATTAAAAGGGGCAGGATCCTTTGAAAGTATCAATGGAAGTTTCTTCAAGAAGTTTTTTTTTTAGTGCACAGCACAATCAGCTACAAACTATTATAGATTTCTGCAAAACTTCATAACTGGCAACACAACATTGGTTGTCAGGAATCTTGATATCTTACCCAGATGATTTTAATGAGTATAATTTTTAGATACATATCAGACTTAAAAATCCTATTATACTATGACTAAGACTAACCCTGCACAGTTCTCCAGTCAGATATTAACAAATATGAAAGATAAATTTCCTTTTCATTTGCTTCATTCTTCCATTAAGTACCACAGAATTCATATTTCAGTCAATACATATGATCTTTTCAAATTAAATTATCACCTTTTAGTGAGCCAAATAAAAGACGTTTTGAATAGATGGAGCAATTTGGTTTATTTTACATTTTTGTAATCAATTCTATTTAAACGCAATTCCTTTACCAATTCAATTATGTTACTAGTTGTTGCTAGTTGTTATTCTTTTTTTGAATCAAAACTAAACTTCAAAGAGGTGTTCTAAGATTTTATGAGTTAATAGTTCAAAAATAAAAACTTTTTCATAAAATAAAAAGTCTTTTTGATATATTCAGGCTGTTACAAATTAATTCTTATGATATTTCACTCATTTGAGACTGTCTTCTTTTACATCACTGGAGATACAACGTAGGTAGTAATCGTAGAACGATTTACTATTCAAACAACATTTATTCAGTGCCCACTCTGGGCCAGCCTGGTTCTCAGAGCTGTAAGCCTAGAGGTAAACAGAAAGACAGGTCCCTTGTCAAAGAGTTTACCTTTTACACAGAGGAATAACTGGGAGACATGGAAAGAAAAAAAAAAGTGTCTGTGTGAGAGAGGGCCTGAGAAGGGCTGACTTGGATAGCATGGACAGAGGAGGTCTACTGAGGAGCTAGAACATGAATCATAGAAGAAGTAGCTGTATTAATTTGCTAGGGCTGCCACAGCAAAGTCTCATAAACTGGATGGCTTAAACAAAAATTAGTTGTCTCACAGTTCTAGAGGCTGTAAATCAGAGATCAAGGTGTTGGCAGGGTTAGTGCCTTCTGAGTGTTCCACGTCTCTCTAGCTTCTGGTGGTTTGCTGCCAATATCTGGCATTCCTTGGCCTGTAGAAGCATTACCCTGATCTCTGCTTTCATCTTCACATGCTCTTCTGTGTGTGTGTGTGTGTGTGTGTGTGTGTGTGTGTGTGTGTGTGTGTATGCTCAAATTTTCCTTGCTAATGCCTGGATCTTGAACTTCCAACCTCCAGAATGATGAACCCATAAATTTCTGTTGTTTAAGCCTCCCCATTTGATGGCATTTTGTCATGGCAGCCCTAGTGAAATAATACACATAGCAAAACCGATGTTATACAATAATTTGTCTTTTTTATTCCTAGTTTAGGGATCTCTAATGGAAACTTTAAATATATTATAATCTCAGAAATGTCTGAAACTTACTATCTGAAGCAATTTCTCTGGAAAGCAAATAAAAAATTCCTCTGTATTTTAGGTTCTTCAAGTCAATGAATACTTGTCATTGTTTTGATAGTAAGATCATCTATTTTCTCTTTAACTTTCATTCAGACATTTTGATATCAATGAAGACACGTTCTAATTGCATATTTTACCATTAGAATAAGTTAGTGAAACCATTAGATTTCACATATTTGCCAAGAGCAATTTGATTATTGAATAAAGTTGTTACTCTTTATCTAAGGCTTTTTATACTGAATTGACATATCCTGTTGACCACGTAAAAGCCATGGACCATTTTTTATCCCTTGTTGTCAAAATAGTAGTAAAAAAGCCACAACTAATCATTAGTCAATGAAAAAGCCAAACTTTCTTTCTTATCTCTGAAACCAAACTCTACATATCTCTCCAGAAAGTTTATGAATATGGTTGAATTAAGAGTTTATTGCCTGCTGTTTTCCTTGGAGATGACCAGAGCCAGAACACAAGGTAGAATTGTGATGACCCTGTAGCCTGTAACCAGGAGATCTGATCCATTGATAACACAGTGATTGTCCTTTCCGGCAAAGCTACATGATGCTCTGAGTCAGCCACGGTGGACATTTCCCTCAGAGATTGCCCCTTGGGCACTCCAAAGCCAGATGAAAAACTGACAACAGCGAAGAAAGCTCCAGAGCGTTTCCGTTTAAAAGTGCTGGATCAATATGTCTGTCATCTGACTTACTCTAAAAGATGAAATCTCATGAATCTTAGGTAGCATAATAACACTTACACCATTCCACTGCCCTAAAATGGCCACTGCTTAATTGCCTTCACGTTGGAATATCAGCATCTGCGAATGAAAGGAGTTGATCTCTCTCTTAATTTCTGACGAAAATTCTTTTGTCTTTTCCTGCTCTCTGTGACAAAGGCTGCAGAGTTCTGAGATGAATAGCAGAAGACAGTGCAACAAATTAATACAAATGAAGCCATTCCTGAGTGACTCCATCTGCTGTAGAAATAAGGCCTGGACGATAACGTGGCCAAGATCCAGATAATTAGGCCTGACTCCAAATGAAGGCACACAGGTAACTTACAGCTTCAGTAACTCTCCTCAAGAAGGCAGACATCCAAAACGAACCTTAATAGAAGCAGCATATGATCCATTGACAATCTGTTTGATATTAAAAAATGAACTTTGTTTTTGCAACGCTGCATGAAGAGTAGGCAAATAACATATGCAACTCAAAATACCACAGACCAAGACATGGTCTAGCATCTGAGATGCCAGTCTTGAAATTTAGAAAACAAAGACCTTAATTTTTGTTTACAGAATTTACTCAAAAGGCATTAATAAGCTAGCAACTAAGAAAGGCACATAAGGTGTCTGCAAGTGTCTTTTCTCTGTAATCAACAGGAAGATTATTAACTAATAACAAATGTTATTCATCTTCATAATGGCTAAATGACAGCCTGTTTAAAAATAACAAATGACTACTCCTCATTGACTATTACAGGGTGAGCATGACCTTCACGTATTTTAAGCAAACAAGCCCTCTTTTCAAAGATTTCAGGAGTCCTTTAATTGATAATGATGAGATATTTTATCTTTACCAAGGGACGCTAAACCTTTTAAGATGCTATTTAAATTGAGATAATTTTATATAGCCCTGAGTTAGAAGGAACCCTGAAGGTTTGGCACTGATTTTTTTCATAAACAAGATATTAATGAACCACAAATGTAATTAGTTACCTGTATATAGAAACTCTATATAGGAATGTTTCTTCTTTGTCCTCCCTGATTTTTCTATTGTGAAACAGTTGAGTTTCAATTCACAGGCCCCTCAAAAAAGTAGAAGATTTTTAAACTAGACTTTTAAAAATTATCTTTATTTCCTTTGAAGTACAAGCATTATACATCTCCAGTTACTGGAGATATCAGGGATTCACTTGAAAGCTTTCTATGGCTTCTAAATAGTTTTGCCAATTACACCAAGCATAACCTACAAATGCCTCTTTACAGTACTTTAGTTTTCAGCTTTCCAGGACTCCCAACCACTACTTTCAGTGACATAACATGATCTGTTGCTCCAATGTGACATAGCAGCTGTGACATGCAGAGACCAGTTAGGGAAACCCTTGAGGACAATCTGCTAGCCTTCCTGATTACATAACCAGGTAAACAGAGCAGCTACTGCAACTGGGACCATTGTTTCAACATCATAGGCCAAACATGACTGTAAAGTGCCCACTCTATTTGGGGGCCTATTCATTTTCCCAGAGCCCTACTGTGCAATCAGAATAATGGTCTCCCAAGGACGTCCATGTCCTAGTCCCCGAAACCTGTGAATATGTTACCATCATAGGAAAAGACACTTTGCAGATGTGATTAAATTAAGGATCCTGTGGTGGGAGAACATGAGACTGAAGTATGTTGAAGATGGAGGAAGGGGCCACAAGCCAGAGAATTCAGGCAGCCTCTAGAACTGGAAAAGGCGAGGAAACAGACTCTCCCTGAAGCCTACAGAAGGATGGCAGCCCTGCTGACACCTTAATTTTAAGGCCATTGAGACTGATTTCAGACTTTTGACCTCCAGAAATATAAGATATTTGTGTTGTTTCAAGCCAATAAGTTTGTGGTAATTTGTTGCAGCAGCCATAAGAAACTAATACACCTACACGTGGCTTTGAGCTCAGAACCTAAACAACTAGCCAGTGGCTGATGTTTCTGATAATAAGGCATTCCTCCTTCTTGGTAATAAAAGCACCACCATATATAAAAGTAGAGCAAAGGCAGAATTCCATGGAGGAATATTTTTTAAGCCAAAAATTAGGCTAGTTGCTTCTTTTCTATCTCAGATGCATATTTTAAAGTGTCACCAAATTTTCCTTTGGACGCTGGAGCCACTTAAACATGTATTATTAAAAAAAGAAAAGTAAGTATTTTCTCCAACCATAGGCAAGATACTTTACATTTTAAGCCTGAATTTCCTTTTCTGTAAACTGACAACATTCAACCAAATATTCTCCAAGTTTACTCCTAGCTCTGAGATCCCAAGTTTCTAGCTTACACCAGTCTTCTGTTAAATCTTATATTGTGCAGATATATTTAACTTTGAGGTAAGTTTTCCTTTGTGGTTTATTTGATGATAATCCTGATTATTTCACCTCAGGTCCCATTTCCTCCAAAGGGAAATTTTTGCTGCATATCAGCAAAGGTTATTTATCATCAACCCGTCTTTTCTCAGGGACTGAGTATACACATTGATTTTGTAACATGGTTTTCAAATTATCTTCATAAATCAGCTAACAGCCAAACAAAAAATGTCACAAACAAAAGTAAAAACTATCAAAGGAAGTGGTGTGCCTTTATTTCCAAAAAGCTATGTGATGTATACCAACTACTATAACTAAAAGCATCTTTTCTGGTCCTTGTCCTGTACTCCGAGCACAAATTGGGAGACTGTTGTCCTCAAGTCTATGACTTTTCTAAATGACACTACCTAATGCAGCATGCCAGGAGGGAGACGGAGAAGGAGTTGTTTTCTGATAAAGCTTTAGGCACATAGTCTAAGTTAACGAGACATGGCAAGAGCAGGTGGGTGATCTGATGTTCACACACTGTAATGGGCCAAAGGCTAATTACTATTCACTGTACAACGAACACAGAAGTAGCAATTATGCTTTCATCCTAGTGGATGTGATGTATTAAAAGCTATCAGCTTCACCTTCTGTAATAACAGCTTTTGTCTGTCCGTACCGGAAAGCACAAAAATAAGATGGATATGGAAAGGGGGCTATGCGACTTTATTATTATACAAGAACAAACATTGGAGTCTCACTGTCCCTCCTTCTGTGCTCAAGACACAAATGTCAGGTGAAGCCTGGTAGCTTAGAAACATCATTTGTCAATATGATGCTTTTCTTCTTTGGCTGTGAAATGCTCTTCAACTCATCTGTGAACCACAGATAAACACTGAGTTCACAAAGGGAAAGTCTCAACCACCAAGTTCAAATTGTCAGAGTTAGGAACACATTTGAGAAGTGCTGGCAGGCTGAGCTGAGTGTCCATCTTTGCCAAAAGTCTCAACAAACAGGGTTAATTGATCTTCTCATTATGTAAGGAAGGACAGCCATGAAAATACTTGTAGAATATACAGAAAAAAAGAGTAAGGTTCAGAGATGGCAATATTGTAGAATAATTCATACGTGATATTTGAATGAAAATCGTAAGCATTCTGACAGAAAGAAAATCTCTCTCCCAAACAGAGGGGAAAGGATGATGAATATCTGAACATGAATTGCAGAGGCAACTCTTATTTCTAGCTCAGGGCAATGAAAACCAGCCTTGACCTTTACCACAAGAGCCTACCACTTGAAGACTTCACCTATTTAGTGAATTTCTAACCAGACATGAAAGGAGTATTCTATGCAACCTGGACACTGCTCCCATGATGCACTCTGTCTCAGCCTATTCTGAAATTAACCCTCTACTTTTCACCCAGAGCCTGTCACCAGCTTACAGAGAATCTCCTCTTTGATATACCAGCACCACTGAGACAGACCCGCCAGCTCTTTGTCTTCTCCAGCTTGACCTCAGACTTGAGAGCTGTCCCTTGTGAAGCCCTGGCAAGTATAGCCCAGTAGGTCCAGGACCTCCCCATGTGCCAGACAGCTAGGTACCCAGCAGATAGTAGAGAGTTGCACATGAAATCCAATTCATTCACGATATGGGAAATACAACGTATTATGGTGATATAATATTTCACCAATGAACACAGTGAAGGGCTTTTCATTTAGCCCAAGCTGGAATTCCCCAAATACTATGAAGATAATTTAACAGAAAAGGAGTCTTATATTTGGTATTAAAAGATGTCAGCCTAGATCAAGGACTTTACCCAGATTATTTCTGTCTTTCCTTAAGTCCAAGAGCAGTTTACTGAGGGAGATGCAGTTTAACATTTCTTACTCTCAAAAGCTTCCAGGATTTCAGAATAGTTCCTTAGAAACTTGGTCTTGGCTTAAGAGGTCAGCTCCCATAGATAATAGTGGCAGAGCACTAGGAAAGTTTTGATCTGTGCCAGAAAAACATCAGAGCCAATGATATCTGACCCTCGTGTAACTTGTTTGGGTTCTGCCCAGCAGCCTTCATTGCTAAGATGTGTCCCAAACCATTATGCAGCTGCCAACGTGCCCAAGCCCCAAGTCTATCCTCAGAATGAATAAATCTGGGAAATAAGAAGACACTAGAAGCTTCCAGAGATATTCCTAAACCCCACTATTTTCATTTTGTCACATGCAAGACAAGTGGAGAGGGTTGTGAATACATCTATAGTGCAAATTACATCCCAATGTTCTAATGCATTCTACTCTGTGGGTGTTTCAAACCAATACTGATTTTATTTAGAGCAAAAAGAATTATTTGATGACAAAATTTAAATTTATACTACATAAAAATTCATTTCTTTAGCAAAGCTTTACTTCCAGATATATTACAACTTCTCTGCAGCTACATACTTCCTTAACTCCTTAATGGCAAAGATCAAAATCTCAAATGTAGTTAATGACTTCTTTACATTCTTCAAACAATGACTTCCCTCACGAAGATAAAGCTGAAGACCACCCAATGTCTCCTGACCTCCCTGGTCTAATTACATTGCATGGCTTTTCTTTAATGTTACTGCTTTAAAATTTGTCTGAAGCAGGCTGTACTACATTTGCGTTCCCATCACTCTTAGCTTGCATCCTGATTTTATGTACCCTTGTCTGCTCAAGGAGATTACTAAGATTACTGATGTGTTTTTAATGTAAATATTCTCCCTTTGTCGAAAAAAGGGAAAATTACAAAGATGTCAAGTAATATTGATTGCAAATAAGCCTTTCTCACCTCAGCTAATGCTGAATTTCTGTCACTTAGTAAATAAACCGGTATTAGAGTAGGATTAATGTCAATGATCCACTGAAGGTTGCTAGTTTGAGGCAAAACAATAAAGTAAACACTACAAAATACCAATGACTCTTCTGGATGTTGGTTTTTCTTACTTTCCATGGGATTCATAGATCTAAATTCTGTCTTTCTGGTATTAACGTGGCTATAGATCATTAAGGTACAAACACTGGTAACTTAAAAAAAAAAAAAATTATCTGAAAATTGGGCCTGACCCAGGCCATAATGCTGAGCCTCATAATTTCAGTTTCTCCCCAGAAATTTAAAGGCATTGAAGAACACACCATTCATTCTGGGCCAGCCATCATTAGCAACAAAAACCTAGTGAGGGCAGGGCAGGAATAAAGATGTAGACATAGAGAATGGACTTGAGGATACAGGGTGGGAGGCGGAAGCTGGAACGAAGTGAGACAGTGGCATGGACATACATACACTACCGAATGTAAAATAGTTAGCTAGTGGGAAGCAGCCGCATAGCACAAGGAGATCAGCTCGGTGCTCTGTGACCACCTAGAGGGGTGGGATAGGGAGGGTGGGAGGGA
This sequence comes from Neophocaena asiaeorientalis asiaeorientalis, assembly GCF_003031525.2. Taxonomy (NCBI): domain Eukaryota; kingdom Metazoa; phylum Chordata; class Mammalia; order Artiodactyla; family Phocoenidae; genus Neophocaena; species Neophocaena asiaeorientalis. The sequence goes on along the minus strand of NW_020174135.1, from coordinate 13,682,760 downwards.
GGCTCAAGAGGGAGGGATATGGGGATATATGTATGCATATGGCTGATTCACTTTGTTGTACAGCAGAAACTAACACAGTATTGTGAAGCAATTATACTCCAATAAAGATCTATTTAAAAAAAAAAAGCTAGTGAGGGGCAGGCAGACATTAGTGTGAAAATATACAGTGAGTCAGAAGGAAAGGCAAGGGGAAATACATCCCAAACCAGGGGTCAGCAAAGCGTCAGAGACCATTATATGTGGCCTGCAAAGCCCCAAATATTTACTATCTGGCCCCTGCCTACCTCGTTCTAAACTCTCAAACCCAAACATGGAAACCAGCTTATGTACTCGAAAGGACTGCAGAGAACTGGGGACATTCTGCAGAGCCAAGCCTGCTTGCCCGGGTGTGTGTATGTGCCTTAGTTAGGAAGGCCTTTCAAAAGCAGACATTGAGATGAGAGTTTGTGTGTAAGTGACCCTATAAGGAATGCTCCCAGAGAAAGCCAGTAAGAGAGGCGGAAGCAGGAAAGGGAAGGGAAAGAAGCAAAGCAAATGTGAGATTTCAGGCCAAGCCCCTGTCTTAGCCTGATCCTGCAGGGAGCTCAGGAGTACAGATTATACCTTACAGCCGGTCTCACCTCCAGGCAAAGGAGGTGGGCTTCCATACGCGCACGCACCAATCCTTGGTGTGGAGGGGGTGGAGACACAAACTTCCAGGTACTCTCTGCTCTCTGAGTATGCAGGCAAAGCAACCTTGTTACACCAAGGGCAGGACTCTGAAGACAGTCACAGGTGTGAGTCACTTGAAAAAAAGCACATAGAAGTTGAACAATGGGCACAGAAGTCCACAGAATATTAAAAGGGACTGAAGAGAAGTGGGTGGGGCACAGCCTATCCAATGCCAGGTGTGCACGCACTAGCACCTGCTAGGGACATGGCATGTAGGATTCAGTGTTGAGCAGCAAATGACCATCTCAGTGAATATCCTTGTCAAACTCATCTAGGGGGCTCTGCTCCACCTTGTCTTAAGCATGAAGCAAAATGACAAAAATAATAATAATAATAATATTTAATGAGCACTGTCAAAATATTCTGAACTCTTTGGATATATCCTTTTATCTGATCCTCATAAAAACCCTGCAAAGCTGGTGTCATGTCCCTTTTTAGGGAGGAGGAACATAGGGCTCAAAAGGGTTAGCTAAATGACCCAAAGATACTCAGAAGGGAAGCAGTAGAGATGAAATTTGGACCAAAGTCTGTCTTACTCTAAAGCCCTTAGACTTCCCACTCTCCTACCTCTTGAGCTGCTAAAAAATGGAGAATATGCCATTCCCTAGTACAGCCAAAAACAAATCTCAACAAATAAGGACCTTTGCGACATAGTACTTGTGAAAATCTCAGAGAATGAAAGCATAGAGAGGGGGCAAGGAAAAGAGAGAGAGAATGAGAAAGAGAGCTGGTTTAAGCATCTCATTGAAGAGGGTGCCTGGGCTTAAAGGGCAACTAGAATGGGATGACTCTACTCTGATTCAGGTTTTACAAACTATTTTTAACAAACAAACTTATTTCTTAAATAATTCAGTTTGTAGATTTGTACCAGATCCTAAGGGAAAAGGCCTGTGTGTATTTTAAAGCTGTGGTTCTCCAACATTAATGTACTCCCGAATTACGTCAGAAGCAGATTGAAATGCATGCTCTCAGACCCAGGTCTCTGAGATTCTGCTTCAGTATGTCCAGGTAAGGCCCAGGAACCTGAATTTCTTACAGGAAATTTGAAGCAGATGGTCCATATATTGCATTTTGAGAAACACTGTTTCAGAATAATGGGCAAAATAACAAAAAGAACCCACTCTACCCAGGATTCTCTGCCTGACCTGATATTATGATAATTTCATAGATAAAGAGAAAGATGATAGATAGATAGATAGATAGATAGACAGATAGAGAATCCATCCAAGCTGACCAGCTAGGTATGGTAAGAGTTTTCACTTACAGATAAGTTAGCCATACATGACATCTCTGAATGAAATCTAATTATGATCTACAGCTGAAAATTAAAGTTGTTAATTTCTGATATCAAGTGCAATGGACTGAATCCAGATATATTTTGAATATAAATACGTGCACCAATTCAGTAATTTTTTTCAGAAACTCCAAAGTGAGTAGGAGGAAGAACAATTTGGTGTGCTGGCCAAGTTCTACTCCGGGGTAATTAAAATCTGCCTACTTAAAATTCTTTTTGTAAATCTCAGTAGCTATATGCTTCTTCCTCACTTCCTGTTCTCAAGGGCAGTAGAGGGGTGCCGTTGTTAGCTGACTACCCCAGGTGACACTCTGCCGCAAATGCCGGGGGGGCCGTGTGTAAATCCAAATGTGACTTGATAAGCCATTGATATCAATGTAAAATATAGAAATATATTCAGTTAACATGTCCATGTTTGGCTTTGATTCCAGAGCCTTTGAAAAATATATTTCTAACGTTATTATATTTGGATCTTGTAAGGCTAGCTTGATATAGCCAAGTAAACTCATACTAAATTAATATACATGATTTATTGAGAGTGCATCTCATTAACTAGATAAATAGCAACTTGTCATAGAAAGGGCAATCTTGTGCTGTTACTTTTTTTCTTCCCAGATGATTCCAGTGTGGCCTTAGAGTGTTTATTCAGAAAAAGATGCTTATGTCCCTTCTCCTTCTAAGGACTTTCAAATACTTTGCACACAATAATGACTGACTTGGCAACGCTCTTAATAAAACTTAAGTGGATGAGAACAGTGGGCAAAACGAATGGAGAGGGAGAGAGGGAGAGAGGGAGAGAGAGAGAGAGAGAGAGAGAGAAACTACCACATGGTCCATAAATGAAGAGGAAAGCAAAGCATGCCACCAGATGACAAGTGGGGTAACAGTCACTGCAGCCATTAGAAGCAAAAGCATTCACTATATTCTGATACTCTATTTCCGTCTAAATATGGTGATGCAGCCTCTTTTGACTGGCTTTAGTTCTTGTGGTGCAGTAAGGAAACCTGTTTGGCAGAAGGTGACCCTATAGACGAAACAGAAGGCAAGATACCTCGGGGACTAAATGGGTCTGGAGAAACACAGAAATCAAACAAAGGCAATAGATTTAGACTGCTGATTTTGAAATGCTACAGAAGACTATCTTGCCTTCTAGAATGGAAATTCACAAAAGACAGAAGCAGACTTTGCTTTCAGTAGTTCAACTTACTCCACCTTTTAGCAACAGGCTTATTGCAACCAACTGTAAGAAAGGAGCCTATTGCTCCTCTGAGCTCTCAAGTAAACTGAAGCTTTTCAGATATCTGACCAAGGATATTTTTTAAGCAGCTTTGACGTTTAAAAATATAAGCACACTTAATATCAAAACAGAGTTCTCTTATCTAGATGTAGATAAACATAAGACCAAAAGGGAAGTAAGTTTAGAACCCAAAGGACACAAAACAAAAATAACATTAAAATATGAAAGACTAGAAAACATCTTTAAATATCTCATTTTATTCATATTTGCAGAGTTTTGCAGTTTAGAGAAATTACTATTTTTATAAGAAGGAATACCAGCGAATTCTAGCAAATCAAAAGCGTTGAGAAAATAGAAAGGTTGAATAGAGGACTTCAGGCCGAGAAATATGCAGCTTTTTACTTGAGAATGCTCCTAATGTCTTGGTTGACTGAAATTGCTAATCAAGGCGAAAGATGTATGATTCAAGCAAGTACAGAGCAAATGTAGTTTCTTATTTTCAAGACACACAGTGTATGCCTAAACAGGATTTTAATAAATGTTTTTAAATACTTCACACCTTAGATGTTTTCAATTATTTACTCTTTCCTCTTCCTTCCTTTCTTTTTTCCCTTTATCTCTATTACATGACTAGTGTCCCAAATTTTCTATTACTCCTAGCACATATTAGGTAACCAAGAAGTCTGTTGTGTGAATAAATGAATGGTGAATGAAGGGATGGTGGATGATAGGATAAGTAACTAAACACATGAGCAAACAAATAAGCAAAGAAACAGAGTGATATCTTGGGCGAGGTCACCTGAGAGCCAATATAGAACAAACTCTCCACTTGACTTTGATAGAAGTTTTGCTATTGAAGGTTATATCTTTGCCAAAGTTGGCAAACTGGATGAAGCAGTTTTGTGCTGGTGACTGAGGTCAGAGCCACACACCACAGACAGACTCTGAAAGAGTAAGATAGAAGTTCATGAATGGGCACTGAGGAATCTCACCACGCCTCTCAGCTGCATGGATGGACGAGGAAGTACCTCCAGGCAAACCAGGATTTTCCTTAAGAAACAGTTCTAGGTCCACTCTGCTTCCTGAATGAATAATCAATAAGCCCTCAAAATTTGGAACACGCGGGCTTCCCTGGAGGCGCAGTGGTTGAGAGTCCGCCTGCCGATGCAGTGGACACGGGTTCGTGGCCCGGTCCGGGAAGATCCCATGTGCCGCGGAGCAGCTGGGCCCGTGAGCTATGGCCGCTGAGCCTGCACGTCCGGAGCCTGTGCTCCGCAACGGGAGAGGCCACGACAGTGAGAGGCCCGCGTACTGCAAAAAAAAAAAAAAAAAATTTGGAACACCCTCAGATAATTTTAGTCTGAAAAGTGTACCACATCTCATAACCCCACATAATTGTGGAAGCAACAGTGAAAGAACAAATTAGAGTCAGATTATTAGCTTCCTTCCCCACATCATGGGTTGCCATCGAAGATTTGAAGACATGGTTTTTAAGTGTTCCCAGATTCTAATGATTATGCAACCACCACAAAGCAAGTACCCTTACAGCAAATTCCTTTCTCTCCCTCTTTCTCTCTCTCCATATATATATAATGTTTTTAGTAATCAATCAAAAGATGTGTCATTGCAATTTTTAAACTGTGCTTTGTAAATCATTAAAGTGTTTAGTAAACAAACAGCAGTAAAAATCCACCCATGGCCTTGAGTCTTGTCATGTCTCTCTATAACCCCTAGGTTCAAATGGACACTCAGAAGCTACTGAAGGTCAACAGTAAGAGACTGCATCTTCAGCTGCCAGAGGCCCCTCTCATCTGAACCCTAGGTTTAGTTCACATTTTACATATTATGCTACATGGTTGCCTTTGGGTTTCTGCAGCACGAGGCTGTGCCTCTCTGAAAGAGGAAACATATTTTACCACGTGTTGCTGAAGAAAGTCAAGCCCAGTTGTACCTCCCAAGGTAATCAACACAGTTAAAGAGAGAATGGAGTGGAGGGAGTGAGGGAAGAAAGTTAAATTCCACAAATCCATGTATAGGTTAGACTTTGCACCAATCACTTTATTATAACTCTCCTACTCCTAGAGACACCCCTATTTGTTGGGAGTTTGTCCCAATACAAATGCCTTCTCAACACCTGAAAAAAAAAATCCATCATTCACTATCTGTGAGCAGATTAATTCAGCCCAGATATGAGCCTTCATGAAGTATACCTAAGTTCTCATTAGGAATCTTTTTCAGAGGGAAATAACATCTCATCATATATAACTTTGTGGAAATGAGAGTACATGGAGTTACTTGGTATGCAAAGGTGACACTAACCTAGTGTCATGAAGGGGTGATTTGTGGGAGTCACTTCTCCTTGCACTTCAATTCTCCTAATTACTACAAATTCTACAGCAGCCTAAAATGACTCATCTAGATTTTCAGTCCAATGCTATTATGGTCTATTCATCAACCTGTCACTGCAATTGTTATATGTGGGAAAATATTATCCCTGTATGGGTTCCATGTTCCTGTGTTAACTAAGTAACAAATCCAATGGATAACTTCTTTCCTTTTCAAGTGACATTTGCTTTACATAATATTCAAATGTAAAAGTGATGCCACTGCAGAAATAAATAATTTCATAATTAGGACATGTTTTCATTTTCACTGAAACAAATTTCAATCCTGGAATTTTAAGTAAAGGTTCTTAAAATATTATGAAAGAGTTACTTTTAAAGTTACTAAAAAGAATGAAAATTAATAAAATAAATTTAACAAATGCCAACAATTTTGCTTAAACTTTTAGGCTATCAGAAATGCTTTTTGCTTCTGTAAAACTGGCTATTTTATAACATTTAACATTCAAATAAAGATATATAATTCTCATTGGACTACAGTAAAATTTTTCTGAAAATACTTTTGGAATCCAATATCACCTCAAGTAAGTTACTGAAGATTAATGTTACCACTGAGAATTCTAAAATAAATTACCACAAAAAAATCATATTAGTGTAAATGTCTTTTATCCTTGAGATAGTCTAGCTAGCCACATAATTTTTTCCTGTTTTAAAATGCAATAATAATTAAAGCTCAGTAGAGTTCCCTAGTTTCCAAAATTGATTCTTCAAAGAATGCTGTAAAGGTTTAATATTACTGGCAATAGAGAGAGCAACTGATGGTATTATTTTTATTAGTTCCTTTATAAAATAAGTGTTACAGTTTTACAAATTCAATATATACACGGGCCTGTTGACTTCAGAATGTCTTTTCCGGTAGAAAGTGATCACTTATTACTTGTATCTAATGGCCAAGCAAAGTAAACAGTTGTCCAATTATTTGCTTAATTTAGAAGGACCCAACTCAAAAATAGTGGAACTGTATTGCAAAAATAATTGTTAAACTCTTAACTTCAAGGATGATGGTGTAATATTTCTCTACAGAAAGTGCAGCATAGAATAATGGTCATGAGTGGATCAAGAAACCAGACTTGAATTGGAATCTCATCATGACCACTGATAAGACGATACCTTTAAAAAGCTGACCCTTTAAAAAGTTATTTAACCTCTCTTGGCCTTAGTTTCATTATTGTAACATGGGATAACAGAATCTGCTCCATAGAGTTGCAAGGATTAAATCAATTAACACATGCTATGCTCTTAGAACAGCATCTTGTGATCAACAAATGTCAGCAAATGTCCACACTCTTAAATACAAGAAAAAAGTTCTTTCTACTTTAATGCATCTGACTCAAAAACTTAGAATAGAAACTACTTCACATATAAAATCTCTGACTTCATTTTAAGTGTATGCAACGCTCTTGCCCAATATTCAGTAGGAATCAAGCAAAAATGACTCAATTCGAAATATACTCCAAGGCTGTTCCCAGGTCCCAGTTACCAGGATCATGCCAAATACATTACGTGTAAGATTCAGTCTTGTACCCCATTGTAGTAATTGAGCTCCTGTCTTATTCCTCAAAGTCTGAGTTCTTGCCTTCATTTAGGTCCAGAACCCTCTATCCTCTCAGGCCTCCCACAAGGAGAGCCTACCGCTGATTAGTCCTAGCTCACTTTCAATTCTTTTCTGATACTCTCTGCTTATTTCTCCTGGCATGAATTCATGGCTTCAACCATCAAATATTTATTTGGCACTTATGATATCAAAGGCACTGATTTAGACTCAGTGATATGGAAAGGAAGAGGCTGACACATAGAGTCAGTCTCTTCCTGTGGGGCTTTGCCCTCTTAATTAGATACCTACTGTGCTCTACCACCAGATCTTCCTACTCTAACTGGCTTCCTGGACCCCTTCTTTGCTTGCTTCTGTGATCTGTCTTAATCAATCTGTCATGCTGACCTGCTGCAATTCGTCCAAGAAGCCAAAGCCCCCTTTGATGCCCAAGGAGACCAGCAACAGACTCCGTGGGAAGTCAGTGTACATGAGAGGACAAATATGGCCTTCTACTCTACATCTAGGCTATTCAGACTTCCCGGAGTTAAGGACCAGGGCATTGCCTGCTTAAACATGAATGGAATCCACCCACTGGCCTGCTGCCACCCAAATGCTTTAAATGGATCCATTGTTTCCCCTCCACTATGCAGACCTGGATACTGCTCATGATGGCACCTTCACCCATCTGCCTTCCCCTGAATCCAAGCCCAATGAGGCCACCTTGATTCAAAGGTCACCACTATAATTCAGGATCTTGTGTACCCACAAAAATGTGTCTGATGAAGTTGGTGACCTCTGCCCTGAGCCCAGCTCTGCAGAAACACAGGGATTCAAAGGAAGGGTCCCAGATAAAAAGAAACCCAGGGCTTCCCCGGTGGCGCAGTGGTTGAGTCCGCCAATGCAGGGGACACGGGTTCGTGCCCCGGTCCGGGAAGATCCCACATGCAGCGGAGTGGCTGGGCCCGTGAGCCATGGCCGCTGAGCCTGCGCTCCGCAACGGGAGTGGCCACGACAGTGAGAGGCCCGCATACCACAAAAAAAAAAAAAAAAAAAAAAAAGGGGGGTCAAAAAAAAAAAAAAAAAAAAAAAAAAGAGGTGTGGGAAGAGGGTTTTGGTGAGATTCCAGAAGGAGGAAGAGGGTTGAGTTTAGGAAGGTTTCACTGAGAGGTAACATTCAAGCTCTCTGTGAAGGATGAGTGACGCACAGGATCATTCATTGGGGTCTTTTGATGGAGTTTACAATCCTGGTGATCTGAGATAAATCCCAAGCAAAGCAGGAAAGTTTTCTTTATGAATGTTTATAATATACATTTTATCTTGAGCTGAATGGAGTAGCTAGTGTTTTTCTTCTGGCATTTTTCATGAGCATTCAATCCATTTTTATCCCAAACTCTGCAGTATACTCACCAAACCCTCTAACTCCAGCTAAAGTATCATTTGGAATATCAGCCTCAACAACCCACACAAACCTAATCTAGGCTCCAGCCTGGCACACTACTTCTTCACTCCAGAGCATATTTATTCCCACAGAGTTTCCAACTTTAAAAACAAAAACAACAAAACCTAGTTAGGACATTTTTATGTAGCAAACTCAAGTGAAAAGTGTCTTTCATCTTGTTTGAAACTTAAAAACAGACTAGCAAATATTTCCTGGCTAAAGGATAAATATTCCAAGTGTCAGGACAACAAATGCAAAAGCTTTGATACTAAAACCTATCTGATTAATGCTAAGAGTCCTTAAGAGGCTCTTGGTATAGTAGCTGTGGGGTATGTACTATCTGTACGTCCTGGAGGTAGAAGCCAGACTTCAGAGTTCTAAAGACTGAATGATAACATTTTCAAATCACCATGGAGCTTTCCTGGAAGGCAAGGTAAATTCTTCCTTGAAGAGAATATATGCAAATTTAGCTAGCTTCCAAATAGAAAGACGAGCTGCAGAGTTTTATACCATTTGGAGGTTATATTTGCCCAGGGGGAAGACCAGTTAAAGGAGAATTACAGTAGTTTAGGCTTGAAAAAAAACTTAAAAAAGGAAAGCAATGAATCAATGCTCTTAGATTTTGAGCAGCGCTTTTAGGCTCAATGTTACAGTACATTATTTTTCCCCCAGAAGAAAAGAAATATTTTAAATTATGTTATTATTGTGATTCATAAATAAGAATATGACACTGAGTTATTTTCATCTGACACTGATGCCACCAGCAATTATAGCTTTTCATTGCAGCAGAAGTGTGCTACTATAAGAGGTAAGAAAAAGCAGGCATGAATAATATCAATTTATTTGTGTTTTGATTATTAAGTCTATTTTAAAGTGAATAAATAAGAAAAATAATCTAGTCGATAATGATCCTGAAGTTCTACATAGTGTTCTGTCTAATTAAAGACAACAATATTTATGCTATTTGATGTATTAACATATGTCATGTGGTAGGTGATATTCCCATTGCCAGATTAAAAGTACTCTAGAACTGGCATGGTCTTGATGTTTTTGTTGTTGTTGGGTTTGTTTGCCTGTTGTTTTTATCTTTACTTGGTAGCATCTGATTGGAAAGGAACAAATGAAAAAAGGAAAAAACTTGATGGATGAACAAAATTCAAAGTTAGTACCTATGGGGTCTGACTTGACACTGGGGGCAAAGGCTCTGATCAAGCCAGAGATTTTCAAGTAAAGCCAAATTCAGTTTAGTTTTTCAAATTTTAAGGATTGTTCTTGTTCCTTTGCCTAGCATCCTGGTTGCCTGATTGTAAAGTAAGGAACCAATTTTTACAGACATTGAAGAGGCTGATGTAAAACCAAACTGAACTCTTATCTGGAAATCAGTTCCACATGGATCAGGTAGTTTGGCTTTCAGGGTTTGTGCAAAGTTAATGTCAGTAGCATTAAGTATGCTTTGTAACTAGCCTGTTCAAGATCCAGAAACTTCCATATCTAGATCACTCAATATGCCTCTGCAGATCATTTTTATCAATTCTCCAAAGAAATAAATGCTACTAGTTATCAGAAGGGTGATTCACCCTCCATAAGGTAAATCTGATCAGTCTTTGAATCTATTTCAATAATTGGCAGATATTATTTCAAGAAAGAGAGATACTGATGGAGGCACGTGCACATGCACTCCTCTAAAAGTACAGAAAGAAGAGAGGAGAGTAGGCAAAGCCAGATTAGAAGAGTTTATTCTCATGGTAACCATCACTGATGTCAGCTACAAAAGTGTAGGGTCATCCGGAAGTGAAAGCAACACCAAAAAGCATTACCCTTGCCAGAGCAGCCCCCTGGTTTACTGCATGCACTGTGGATGAAACAAACCTCTCTAGACAAAGAAGAATGTAAGAATTCCATTATAAAAACATGGTTTGAAATTAAAATATCTATCCCTGGTCTCAAATGTACTATGTCCCTGCTCTATTCAGCTATGAATCCCCAGTGTTAGTAGACAAAAGATAAATGTTTATGAATAAATGAGTGTACTGAAATAGTCCAAATGTGTCTAATTATCTGAAAGCAAACAAGAGCTATACAATTAGAAAACAACTTACATGGGGGGCAGGGGATGAATTGGGAGATTGGGATTGACATGTATACACTAATATGTATAAAATAGATAACTAATAAGAACCTGCTGTATAAAAAATAAATAAATAAAATAAAACATTTTTAAAAACATTTAAAAAAAAAACAAAAGAAAACGACTTAGAAAAACCCTAGGATGTTTTTATTCCCAGTTGTCTTTACTTTATCCTGTGGCCCTTCTTTTATGTTTGAACTGCTCTAGTCTGTAATCCCCACTTCTGAAAAATAGGGCGAGTCCATTGTATCAGGGATACCTGTGACAACAGCAATAACAACAACAGCCCATACAGGTTTCGTTACTTACTAACCAGACCCAGAACCCTGAGACAGGCATTCCAGTAGACAGACAGCACAACTGCAAATATGGCTGGATACTAAGATATTAAAGCCCTAAAAGAACTTTATTTTTTTTTTAAAAAAAGGCTTTTAACTATTTTAACAATATATTTAATGTATTTATGTTGTTTATCTGACTTGATTTCCTTGCACAACCGCTAAGAATGAGGTCTCCCAAAGAACATATCCAATGACTCTGGACGTGCTAGCATCCCCACAGGCTCACTTCCGACACATACTATATGTCTTTTCCCTTGAGGTCTTGATATTTTCTCGTGACTCTATCACAAAGTAAATTCTACTCTTAGGACTCAGAGATATTTCCCACTTACACACTCTAGAAGACTCTCTCTCTTCCTCTCTCACCCCCTCCAAAGACTGTCCCTCCTTATGTTCTCTCTCTAAGTTGTACAGCATCAGTTCTTCAAAGAGATTTGGCTTCTAAAAAAATAAATGTACTCTCTTCGTTTCAGTCAGTTCCTTCTTTCTTTAAACTTCTACTGACCAACACCCACTTTAAGCTTCCCCAGAGTGAAGGAATTACAAGGTCTGGATACCTGCTTGTAAAAATAGGAAGGAGAAATGTGATGAGAAAATAATAAATAAATAAATATCTTAGTAACTGTCATAGCTTGTCTACTTGTATTACCTCTAAAACAACACCCTAGCCCCTGTTCACCGAAATCTTCCTTCCACTCATTCATTAATAAGAATTTATTAAGTACTTCCTATGTACTCAGCACTGGGAAGTATTCCGTATGTGCATAAGGCCAACTTGGTACCTGCTATCTAGACTTTCCTATCTAGTGAGAGACAGAGAAACGTGAACTGGCAAAGGGAAGACAGTATAAAAGTGCTGTGATTGAAAATATACAGGGAATTCTCAGAGCCACAGAGGAGACAGTGACACCCAGGCATGACAACTGGAGCCAAGGAAAGCTTCCCAAAGGAAGTGACATCTAAGAGAACCCTGAAGGAAGAATGAGGGTCAGCCATGGAAAGAAAGGAGAAAAGAGAGAGCAAAGGAGGAAGAGGAAATGAAGAAAGGGGGATTTCAGGCTTTTTTTTTTTTTTTTTTTTTTTTGCGGTACTTGGCCTCTCACTGTTGTGGCCTCTCCCGTTGCGGAGCTCAGGCTCCGGACGCGCAGGCTCAGTGGCCATGGCTCACGGGCCCAGCCGCTCTGCGGCATGTGGGATCTTCCCGGACCGGAGCACGAACCCATGTCCCCTGCATCGGCAGGCAGACTCTCAACCACTGCGCCACCAGGGAAGCCCGATTTCAGGCTTTAAAAATAGCCTGTGCACAAGTTCAGAAGTAAAGAAATAGGAGCCAAAGATTTAGAATCCAGTTCAATATGTCTGGAGAAGATAAACTAGGAGATATGGCTAGAGAGGAAGCAGTTGTCAAATCAAGAAGGGCCTTCAGCCAAGTTAAAGGGCTTGGGCATCCTACTGAGGGCATCCTACTAGCTATGATGTGAAAGATGTCTTGGCAGAGGCAAAAGTAGAATCAGGGAGTCGAGCATGGAGGCAGCTACAGTTGTCCAGGTGAGAGAGGGTAGAGCATAACCTACAGTAGTGACATTACAGGTGGCAGGAAGGAACAGAAAGGAGAGGAATTTGAGAGATACAGAAGAGATAAGTGACATAACTGGGAGCCTGGAAGTTTGGGTAAAGGGGAGAGAAGTTAGGATTAATCCATCAAATTAATAAATATTTACTGAGCACCTACTATATGCCAGACACTGTTCTATGTGCCAAGAATACAAGGGTAACCAGAAGAGTCATATTTCTTCACTAAGGTAAAAGTATTGAGAGATTCACATACTAAACCAGTAACCACAAATAAATTTATAATTAAAACCCATGTCAAGAGCTCTGAAGGAAAATTAAAGATTATAATAACAGATCATAATGGGGGATGGATTTCAACTAGAAGATTTAGAGAAGACTTCTCTGAAGGGTAACCTTTTAACTGATGCTGAAAAATTAAGCACAGTGACAAAAGAGAAGAGGAAGAACCAAGGCAGAAGAAATAACATGGAGAGAAGCAACAGTATTGAGAGATATTCAAAAGGAGAATCGATAAACCTGATGATGGATTGGATGTAGGACTGAGGGAGGATGCCCAGGGGATGATTTCCAGCTTTCAGGCATGAATAATGATTAGATAATGATGAGCTCCAACCAATCTCTTTCTTCATAACAAACTTCCTAAGTGCCAGTCATCAGGCACTGCTTCTGCTTGAGACCATTTCTGCCCTGTGGTGCAGCCCCTTGTCTTCAACAGGCTGGCCATCCTAAGAATCAGGAAAAAATGGGTACAGCACCTTTTTGTCCTCACATGGGGAACCATCCTTTGTCTTTTCAGCTTTCCTCCTGAGTCTGACCACATCACCTTCCATGAGTCCCTACAAACACGAAGATCGACGAATTCAACCCAGATCTACACACTCCTAAGCCCTACTTAGGAATGATTCTGACTAATTGGTAATGGCCAATAAGGTATTAGCCCTTTCAGGTCAATGATTTACACTTCACAGGGAATATTCCATGCCTTAACCTACTGATTTTCGCACATTTTAAACAGTGGAATTCTTTTATCAAACTTACAAACTTATTCTTACAAAGAAGCTCAACCTAGAGAACAGATGAAAAGGAAGCTATTCTGGCGGAAGCTTCGAAGAAGGGTCCTGGGCCTTGTCCACTCTGCTCTTATCCACCCCCCTCTCCAAAGTTATCCCTGGAACTTTGAGGTTTTGCCTCAATTCAAAGTTAAGTTGGGAAAACAGCAGGAAAGTCTGAGATCAAGTAAGAAACAGACATTCTCAAATCCTAACATGAAAGTTAGAAAGGAATAAAAAGATAAGTAAACCCTATGATTCCCATGACCCTTTTCTCTTTATGAAAATAATGTCTTAAATATACATTATGCTTTTATATGCTAAATGACAAACAAAATAGGATATAAACCAGGGTCTTGGCCAGATGCAGAGGGCACTCAGATTAGGTAATCTAAGGAAAGTTTAATAAATGTATACAAAGGTGTGAGGGGCCACAAGGGATACCAGGGAATCCCATTAGGAACAGATCTAAGTTACCATCCCCAGGCTGTGAGGAGAGACCCCTGACAGGAACAGGGTCCTTGGTCAGCATGGGGAGCCGCTCAGGGTGAGAGCTGAGTTAAAATGCCCCAACCTCACTCAGATTTCCCTCTGTCCTGCTGTAACCAGAGGCCAGAAGACAAGGAAGCCTGAGGCAGACCCTCAGAGCTGGTGAGAAAAGGGAGAAAGCAGATATGAAACCACAAACAGGAAATGCACAGTACAGGCAGTTGGCTTGATTTGCAGGTTAAGTGAATATTTTAATGTGATTTTCAAACTTGGAATACAGGAAAATACAAGATCACTTAGCAGGTGACGTAAGATGGCAATTTATATGGTGCTAAGTTCAGAAGAATGATGTAAGCTCAAAATAATACCTTTGACATTGCAGACAATGATTTGAGTTTTTAAATATTTCTCTCCATGGTGTCTAGGAAAAATTTGTCTGACCTTTAGTTAAAGACTGTCTCAGGCAGATGATTGATTGTATCTGCCCTGAAAAGTGATCATCCTAAAGATGGTTTCATCATGGCACAACTGCTACAAAGAAGCTTTTTTGTCAGGTTTTTCTTCAAGTGATTTGGTAAAAATACTCAGGTGACAGCAACATGGCTAAATGCCTCCAAAATCCCCCCCTCCAAATTCTGAGAGCCTTAGGCTGCTCTGTGAATGTCTTTATATAGCCATTATCTTCGGGGACCAGCATGTATATACATGCTGTACATATGTATATACATATGTACAGTTGACCCTTGAACGATGCAGATGTTAGGGTCACCCACCTTCCACGCAGTCGAAAATTTGCCTGCAACTTAAGAGTTGGCCTTCCCCGTACTCAGTTCCTCCATATCTGAGGATTCAACCAACCTCGGATTGTGTAGTACTGTAGTATTTACTACTGAAAAAAAAATCCGGGTATATGTGAACCCTTGCAGTTCAAAATTGTTTTGTTCCAAAGTGTCACGAGTAACTGGCATGCTGACCGGGCACAAGGTGGATGTAATTAAAATACAGCTTATTTTTTTCTTTTCCAAACTTCCTTTGGATTTGCTCAGTGGGATGATCCTCCCCAGTCCTGGATGAAAACTCCAGGGTCCAGGGTTCTTGACTCATCCTTAGGTTGGAGGCAGGCTTACCACCCCTTTTAAGGAGAGAGCTGTTGTCAGAGTCTGCATTCTTTCTCTACTCATTTGCCCCCTACTCACCAGTGTTGAGATTGGGAGAGGGGGAAACAAGGAAGAAATGGAACAGGAGACCCTTACTGGCTGAGAACGGCTTCTGCAGTAAAGGGATTTTGAGCTCTCCTGCTGCAACAGCCATTTGAGGCTCACTCTCCCTCCCGTGGAAGCTTTCAAGGGATTCTTGACAGGGTCCCAGCTAGGACCCTCTGACCAAGGCTCTTCTGTCCTGCGGTCGGGTCTGCTGTGCTAACGCGCTCTCACTGCTGGCGTCCCCGCACATCCTAGTGTTCCTGGTGAGGGCCCACGGAGGCTGCAGCAGCCTAGCTCTCCTCCCACACACCCACGGGGCGCCTTCAGGAAACACTTCCCTGGTGGGAGGTAGTTAATCCCCAGTCAGCCCTCTTCCCCCTCCCTCTCTCCGTCTCCCTCTCCCCTTCCCCCGCTTCCTCCCCTTATTTTCTCCCCGCTAATGCACCACGTTCCATGTTGCACTTACTTTCTCAAACATGAGTCAAGCACCAGACCTCAAACTCCATGAAACTGGGCTTTGCAAGGGGTCCCTCCCTGCTCCCCACTCGAAATAGGAGGCAGCACTGTTCCAAGTTAGTAATAATTCCCCAAGAAGAGCCAGTCAAGGAACCCTCTTCTGTACTCTCTCCACCCGGAAGTGTCTCCTCGTGGATTTAGAGCCATCTCAGCAGTTCTCAGTCTTGGAGTTGCCACTCCACTTTCACATCGAACATCTATTCTGTGTAGGTGCCTTGGACAAAATGTAAAGATTAACATCCTGTTATGCATTCATATGGACATTCACGCTCACATCTATATTCTATTTTACACTTTATACTTTTATAGCTTTAGGGTTTAGGTAGTTCAATTCTGGGGCTCCTCAAACTACTAAAACTCACTGTCTGATGCAGGCTTTTGCAGAGTAAATGGGAGCAAGACTAAAACCTGTCTACCTATTTATCCATCATTTGCTACCAAAGGAATTTAAAGAGGGCTACAAATAACACAATAACAACTTTTTAATGGGTGAAATTAGGAGAAGATAAGCATTAACTGTTTTCATATAGTCCTTTTGAGTTTGGATTGCATTATATTTAATGACTTGAACGTAAATAATTAAATAAGTGATTATTCTGTACCACTGGTTCTTTAGCATGTTTAAGAATCATACGGAGGCTTTTAAACTTAAGATGCCCAGGGATCTTTCCAAACATCTATATTTTAATAAGGTGATTCTACTGCATAAGTTCAAAGAACACATTTGAGAAACTCTTCTGTGTACCCTGGTGAAGGACAGAAACAGAGTTGTAGGTGCCTGTGGGCATGACATGCGGACATTGTGCTTCTAATACACCTACAAGAAGCCCTCTTCCATGCCTCTGTCAGTATCCTGACTACTCAATCAAGAAGGTTATTTAATGCTGAAATCATAAAAATCTATACTTTTCATTAATTTGAAATATGATATGTATTTATTCACCAATCTTTTTATAGGATTAAGCCATTTTTTGAGTATGATTCTTCTGATAGATATTCTAAAAGACCATTCTTTCCTAAACCACACCCCTAGTGCATTTCCTCAATTCCCAGTTCCGGATCCTTTAAAGTGGAGTCAGAATCTAAACACAAAATGAATGCAAAATCCTTCTGGATTTTTATTATCTCCTTCTGGTAAATATGGTTATATTGTACACACCTAGTTTTACAGTAATATATTTTAGCTACTAACCCCATGCCTCTACAAAACATTTGACTTAGTTTTCATGAAGGCAAAACCCCAAATCCCTACTTCTTTTTTGAATTCATATGACATGGGTTGATATAAATGCAATTAAGTTAAGGGGCTGCAATAACAAGAACACTGGCACAAACAAGTTTGGGAAAGAAAACCAGTGACTCTTGGAAAAGAGTCAGTTCCCGAGGGAAACAGAAGTTCAGGGTTGGACTACAGCCGGGCTGGCAAACCATTTCCTAAAGGGCTACATAGTAAATATTTGTCTCAGCTACTCAACTCTGCCTTGTAGCACAAAAGCAGCTGTAGGCTATAAGTAAACAAGTGAGTGTGGCTGTATTTCAATAAAACTTTATTCACAAAAACAAACAGCTGGCTCACAGACAAAAGTTTGCCCACCCCTGGACTATAGCAGTGGTCTTCAAATATTAGCATGCATTAAAATCAATTGGAATTTTTGATTCAGTAGGTACAGCAAGACTTTTGCAAAGCCTAAGAATTTGTATTTCTAACAAATCCCTAGATGATGCTGATACTGCTGGTCGAAGGACCACACCTTGGGAAACACCAGACTAGAGTTTAACTTATTACCTCTGGGTGTCCCGTATGCTGTGAGCAATGGTCGATATATTTAATGAAGGTGTTTTATCCCAGGTTCCCTTGAAAATTGAGCCTGAGGAAAAACATATCAGCTAATGCTTTGGGGAATGAAGAGGGAAAACCCAAAAATAAGGGGAAAAAGCAGTAATAGAGGAAATGAGAAAGCAAAAACATGGGGATGTGTTACTGTGCTGGCCACAGTCTCAGGACAAACACAGCTGGTTGCTCAATCGCGCCAGTTGTCTCCACAAAGCCTATATAACTACTATTTCTTGAAACAGTCCTTGATGAGGACGAAGGGCAAGAAATAGATGTGCTGGCTTCTTTCCTTCTTCCATATCTTATTGGTCAACAGCAGGTCCAGCTTGTGTTCCTTGCTCCTCCGTGCAGCTGCAGACGTAACTGGAGTGGCCCGGTGTCCTCTCCCACCACTGATCAGGGACAGGGGATGCCTTTTTATACCATCTCAGCCTGTACCTCAAAACCTCTGCCTCTTCTCACCCATTAAATGTAGCTATTCCCAAAATGTTACCTACACTTTGTAAAGGTATTTTTTCAGTGATGCCATCCATTCTCATGACTGCAAGCAGCATTGCTCTGTGAATTATTCAAATGACTATCTGTAGTCCTGATAACTTTCCCAAGTATATTAGCCAGAGCAAACCTCAGCATTTTGTCAGGCCCACATCAGTTCTAAGGGAAACTGCCCTTGATGTTTAGGAGGTTATATTTTATGTCACATGAGCTTGCCACCTCTAGTCACAGCTGATGGAACAAAGGGCAGCACCTGACCCAAAGCAATCAATCCTTGGGCTGGCGGTGGCCTATGCCTTGTCCTGATAAGAAAAGATGGGGTAATCAAGCAGATTCCTCCAAGGAATGTGAATATTAGATGCCCTGAAGCTGAGCAGTTGGCATCAGCTGTTGAAACTGAAAGGATCCAAAGAGATAAAGTCAAGATTACATCAACCCGAAAAGCAAGCTGAAGTGATGAAGGGAAAAGAAATGATGAGCAAGAAAGAAAAAAACCTGGCAATGCAGAAAGGAGAGGAGAGCAGAAGTGCAGAGATGGGGAGGACAGTCTGGAGCACTTGGCCCAGTTCCCATGAGGGCCAGTCATACCCCGTACACCACATGTGACTATTATCTTTGCTTCCCTACGGTCACAGTCTCTATACTTATCCAAATGGCTTTCACTACTCTCCAGCAGGACACCTATCAGAACGCATCATTCCCTAAATATAAATTGCCTCATGCTTTTGCTCATATGGTTTCCTCTGCCAGTGGTATCTTCCACCAAAACCCAAATACCATCAATTGAAATTCTCCCCATCCTGATTAATGATGCTCCCCTCACTGTAACAACAGGAAATAACTCCTCTCTGCCTCCCCTATGTTTTCATAAAGTGATTCTTATCAGGCACGTAAATCTCAAATATATTTATAACTTATATTTCTTAAAAATTGTAACATCCTTCAGGGCACAGACAAAATATAAACATTTTTGACCAGCATGATGTCTCACACAATAGGTTTTCAATTAATATTTGCTAAATATTTTATTAAGTAATTATATTAAGTAATTATTCTAATTCGTTTATATATTAATTCTATTCCTCCATACATCCCTAATACTATCCCATTTGATCATAATACTTACAAGGTAACATGACTTGTCAGCACTGCTCTTTAGCACTTTAAATGTATTATCTTATTTACACCTTGTGATATAAGTACTATTACTGTACCATTCTTATTTTTTTGGCAAGGAAACTGAAGCACTAAGAGTTTAAATAACCTGGACAAGGTATCACAGGAGCCCTGAGATTTGAGCCCAAGAAGCCAGGCACCAGCGCCTATACCTATAGACACTATGCCATCATGCCAGGTAGTAATCTAGGCTGCAATGAACAAAATATGGTCTTAAGTTCACTTGAGAATTGGGTCTGGTGCGAAACAGGGTACATTACTAACAGAGAGAAGACCCACAAGCCTAAATCAGATGAAATGTTTCAAATTTCAGCCTAAGTGCCAATAACCTGGTGATACATGCATGATACAGAAAGCCCTGATTAGAAGAGGCCCTGAGTCATAATCCTCCAGTTCCATACACAGAGGCGAGGGGAGCCCCACTGACCAGCTGCCCCCTAAAACCCAGTTCTGGGGCTAGAGCAGTAGGAAACAGTGTCTGAGTGGAGTAGATAACTGCAAAGTGTTTACTTTTTTTTCTTGTCAATAAGGATCAGAATATTATATCCAAATTTCCAACACCTTTTCATGTTTCCTTGGAAACAGTCCAGCCTAGGGAGGACTCAGGAGCAGCTGCGGACAGCAAATCACCTGGCACAGAGCTGTGTGCATAATCGCTCCCACCACCCACCCACCACACCTACTCCATCTTGGAGGGAGGATGGATACCCACACAGGTACGACCATGAGCTCATCCTTCATTTTCTCCAAGCGCCTTGTGGACAATGCTGGAAACACCGTCCAGCTGGTCGGCATGGTGTCAGAGTTCAGGTTCTGGAGTTACCATTCTTGGGGTCAATCATAACTCTGCCCTTTACCACCTCTTTAATCTTAAGTACACCATTTCATCCTTTCTGGCACTCAGTTTACATACCTATAAAATGCGGATAATAATAATACCTTTTTCAGTTGTGGGGACTGGACTTATACTAGTTAAATAATTCATTTTGTAGAGCTCTTTTTTGTGACAGAAGAGGCTAATACGTGACAGCTATTTAATAAGTATCTAAAATGTCCAAGCTAACTCTGGTTGCATAAATTTGAACTTGTTCAACTCCTCAAACTTAGATTATTTATGTGTAAAATAGAGATGGCATCCACTGCTTATGGTTTAGGGAAACATTAAATGAAATCACATAAGTAAAACTAGATTACTTGTTATTTGATAGGCACTAAATTAATGTTAACTGACCCTAAATTCTTCTACACATTTGCTCACAGACAAGACCTCCATGAAATAGTCTACTCTTGCCAATCTTTGTATCAAGTCTCCAGTTTTGTACAGAAAATAAAAGTGTTTTGAATGAGTTTTCCTATTCTTGAGAAGCCTGCCAAAACAATTACTGCAATCTATGCAATAGGCTAGTGGAAAAAACTACTGATCACTAATTTTTTACAAATATTTTGAGTCATTTGAGTCATAACTCAGTGCTACCAAAACTTTTTAAAATATCACCTGGTTAGATATTTCGTCTTATGTGTAGATCTCAAACAAAGAATTTAGAACAAAAACTTTGAAGCAAAAGAAACTGAACAGTTAACAACTGGAGACTTGAAGATGGAGGAAAACAATCAGCGTTTGCTAACCAAGCGATACATCATTCTGCACAAAACTTCAGTTTGTCCTCAGAATATAAGGAAAAAAATTATCATCATATTAGATTTTTAGACTTTGTTCATATTTAAACAAGCCCCACAATGTCCACTGATCTGCATTTAGACAAGGGCCAGCATCTGGGTGGAAATAAAGAGTCATGGAATAGTAAATTATATTTCCAAATTGCAAAACCTTTGTTCTTTGGGGCTCCAAACAAATACAATGAGCAATTACATGCCCATCAGATGCTAAGATAATGGTAGATTACCAGAAATCATGGAGATTAACTATTTTGTTGAATAAGATCAGACTCAGAAATTTATAAATGAAGAGGGATAGAGATCAAGTCTTTGGAAAAATAAAAGAATACCATAAAAATCCTAAACCATTTAAAATATTTACGAATTTTTAGCTCTCTCTACAGGTACTTCAAGGTCATTTGAACAAAAACTAAAATAATGAAACTACAGCCTCAATGTAAGAGCTTTATAGTATAAAACAGGATTTAAACTTGGGAACAACGATACCAAGACAGGAAGGTCATATTAAAACCCTACATAAAGGACAGCAGGGAAGTTGTGAGAGGAGAAGGAAGTGTGAAGTGTGGGAATTAATAACTATGCTTTTTCTCAGCCTCAAAGGCTCTGGCCTCAAAGTTAATTAGAAGATATAAAAATATAAAAATTCTTTTTGTATGGAACACACAGAGGCAAGATCAAAGCCTCCCGTGGGTCAGAAACAAAATCATTACAAACTGAATTTCTGGGCCATGGTGCCTCCTGTCTTCCCAGCACAGAACCTCCTGTCCCTGTCCACACCTTTGGACTCTTCCTTTAATATTCTCTTCAGGTGGAGAGCTCCCTTTTTCACCTTGGCCTCTGCATATGAGCAGGAACTTGTTTCAAAACTCAGAGTCAATGGTGATTCTTGCATTGGCGGATATGCTAGAAGCCCTAACTCTGCACTGTTCAAAATGCCTTGATGCTCCCCTCAGCTTGACTAAACCTCAGACAGGTTTCTTCCTGAACACAGGCCCCTGACCTCCCTTTTCTTACACCATTTACTTTTAAAAAAACTTGTAAACGCAAATTCTTTCTCTGCTCCTTTGAAATGTAGATAAATCTTCTTCCAGCCTCCTGCCAGTTTTTTGTTTTGTTTCTTCGCGCCACGCGGGCCTCCCACCGCTGTGGCCTCTCCCATCGCGGAGCACAGGCCCCGGACGCGCAGGCTCAGTGGCCATGGCCCATGGGCCCAGCCGCTCCGCAGCACGCGGGATCCTCCCTGACTGGGGCACGAATTCGCGCCCCCCCGCATCGGCAGGCGGACCCCCAACCACTGTGCCACCAGGAAAGCCATACTGCCAGTTTTATAACCCAGGAGTTTCTGTTTCAAGGACCTGGAAGAGCATCTCTTTGAAACGTCATCGTTAAGAAAAGACAGCACCCCTGTCTCCCAGTCTCTGTGGGAGGGGAGAAGTGCCAGTAACCTGGTGATACCTGATAATTTGAACAAGAGACAATTAGCCAACACAGATGGACTAATCCCACTGACCAAACCTCCTTCTAATGCCCTCCAGTACTTTTCCAGTAGCTCACCTCAGAGCTTAAAAACCCTCTCACTTTTTGTTTCAGCAGAGTTGAGTTCACTCTCTCTCCCCTATTGCAATAGTCTAGAATAAAGTCTTCCTTGCCTGTTTAACTCTGGTGCAATTTTTCTTTGACATCGTACAGGATTTCTAATGAATCATTTTGAGGGCTTTTGTCCTATTAAAAGATTCCACAATTAAGTAAAACAAAAATTATTTAAAATATATATGCAATAATATATTTCATGCCAAAACTTTAAGAGACAATTACTTTAATAAATGTTTGAGAAAACTTACAATCATAGTGTAGCAGAGATGGTCAGTTGTCTATCAGAGAATAAAACAGTGTCCTGTCTGGAAAGCCAGGGGGTAGAGAAATTTTAGAAAGATAGAGTGGTCAACAGGGTCACATGTACAGAACTGCCCAGTAAGATAAGGCAGAAAATAACTGCTGGGTGATCTTTGCAAAAGCAATTCCAGTTAAATGGTGCCATTGAATATAACGCAGAAGAAAAAAGAAAGGAAAAAGAGGAATAAGCCTACATCCCAGGAAAACTAATGAGTTAATGATAAATCTAGTGTTTTTGTCCTCGGTTCCAAGCGTCTGAAGGATAGTGCCCAGAATATGACCCTCTCGTGGGTAAGCACAGCACACATTTCCAAATGTAGCACCTAATAATCAAAGTGCAATACTTTGTACTTTGTACTCTGCCTGCCAAGAATGTGTGCAAAGGACAGAGGTAACAAAACAATTGGTAAAATAGCTGAATGGGATGGAACTGGACATATCAAGAAAGCAACAGTGGCTTGGGTTATAGTGAAATTTCAACATATAACAGAGGAAAAAGGAGACTACTCAACTTTGTTGCTTACAAAGAGATTGATCTTCAGCGTGATACCAGGGAACAGACATTGGCAAGAGAGAAATAAAGCTCATATTAGGTGAAGAGCTTGTTAGAGAATAGCTGAGAGTCAAATTCCTCTCGCCATGGAGCGACCCAGCAGGAACCCACTGACTCTCTTATGGAGAGTACAAATGAACATTCTTGAAAAGTCACTAAAAGGAAAAGTTGTGGAGAACACAAAGGTCTAATTTCAGAAAATGAGCAGACTTCAAAATATCACTCCACAAAGTAGTTTTTAAATACAAATAAATAAAGTTACCTTTACAGTGGAGAAACTTGGTGGACACCGTCTTAACCAGAAGATCAAATTAAAATCACCAACAATGAGATAAATGATCATCACATGTCCCCTGATGTAATGCACTGAGCAGAACACATCCCCTACGTGGTATTTCTGCCAAAAATGTTTAACCAGAATCTGATCATGAGGAAATGATCAGATGAACCCAAATTGAGAAACAGCCTAAAAAATAACTAGACTGAATTCTTCAAAAACTTTCAATGTTGCAAAAGTTGCAAAAGGCAGGGAAACTTCCAGATTAGAGGAGACTAAGGAGGCATGAGAACTAAATGCAACATATCAGCCTTACTTGGATCTTTCTCTGAAGAACATCACTGTGATGATGGGGGAGATTTGAATATGAATCGTGTATTAGATAGTATGTTGATGACAAATTTCTTGAGAGTGATAAACATAATTACAAAAAAGGTGCTTTGTGACTCAGTTCTGCAAAAATTATACATATGTATATTATAGAGCATAATCTTAAGCAAGATTCTGTTTAAAAATTAGTTAGTAAGAGCTTAGAAAAAGAAAGCGTGTTTACTACAAGCCAGCTGCATGTTTACTAAATTAAGTTAGACTAATTTTTGAGAGCTTAGAAGACAAGATATTTCAGGGAAATGTAATAGGATTTATTTTTTCTTTTCAAAATTCAAAAAAGGCAATTAATGTCTATCTCAATATCATGTAGACAAACTAAGAAATGTGAATTGAATGGTCATATGGCAATGTGAATTCAATCTTATCTAAATGGGCATAATTCAGAGGGTTGACATCAGCCTGGAGGGAGCTTTCCAGTATTAAGATAAAGGATGCTAGCCATCAACTGGATAAGAACACGAATGGCATGCGAACGAAATTTGTTAGTGACATTGGCAAATATTCTCAGTGACACAGACATGAATCCCAAATATCTTGATGGACTAAATGGGTCAAAACCAACAACATGATAGTTAATGAAAATTATTTGAAGTCCCATTATTATCAGTTAGTCATTATATGCATTTTGAACCTCTCCCAGGAACTGGGAATAGAAAGGTAAACAAAAAGGTCATAAACTCTTAATCTTGCATGAAAATTATACATTTAAAATAATTTTGAGTGAGATAAGTCCATGAAGGTGGAAGCACAGAGCCTTGGAAGTATGGATTAGGGAGACCTAACATAGACAGAATATCAGGAAAGGCTGCCCACTTGACAACATATACATGGAAAACATTAGGGTGTGCTGCAAATAACCAGTCAAATGGGAAGGCGGCATGAAAGAGGGGTGAGGGGAACTGGAGCAGGAAAAAGAAGACTACACCAGCCTGGCAGAGGGAACAATTGTGTAAAAGCCCTACACAGATGTGCCATGGCACAGTAACCAGCTGAGAGAAATCCAGTGTGGCTAGAGCACAGACAGCAAGGGAACAGCCCCAAAGAAATGGAAGAAACAATCCTAACAGATGCATGAGTCGAAAAGGGTTACAGATTTAACTGACTCTTATTTCATTATGATTCAATAATGCAATGTAGTTCTTCAAAGGATACAATATCCAAGACAAGGGTGGTGAGGTCCTAGACTGTTCATTGCCAATCACACCCAACTTTAAATCTGTGCTTCGTTCAAATAAATTCAGAGCAATCTGTATGTTGGAGCCAATGGAAGTCCCGACAAAGTGTTGAAGGAATTGGAAATAGGTCACCTAAAGAGAAGAAAAGGAAAGATTCCAGGAGGCATGATAACTATCTTCAAATAATCAAAGAGCCATCTTATGAAACAGAAATAATAGCTGGTATGTATTTACCAAGAGTTAAAGAATGGGCGTCAGAACAATGCATATTAAATTCAATCTTAGTTAGACTTTACTAATAGATCCTGGCTGGAGATGGAATGGCTGTCTGGAGAAAATGCTGAACCTCCCAGGCAAACTGATAAATAGGCAAAAAATTTATAGAGAGAATCCAAATCCTTGAACTAAATAATTAATAGGTCTTCTTCTAATCCTGATATTCCATAATTCTATGACAGTGCCATTTCCATTATATGGGCAACACATTAAAGAGCTATTCAGAATATTCTAGTAGGAAGAATTTGAATAGGACCAAGCTGATGAATTTATAAAAATAAAACCTATATCCAACAACTGTTCACAAAATTAAGACTGGATCTTAAAAAAAGAAAACCTCGGGCTTCCCTCGTGGCGCAGTGGTTAAGAATCCACCTGCCAGTGTAGGGGACACGGGTTCGAGCCCTGGTCCGGGAAGATCCCACATGCCGCAGAGTAACTAAGCCCGTGCACCACAACTACTGAGCCTGAGCTCTAGAATGTGCGAGCCACAACTACTGAAGCCTGCGTGCCTAGAGCCTGTGCTCCACAACAAGAGAAGCCACCGCAATGAGAAGCCCACACACTGCAAAGCGTAGCCCCGGCTTGCCGCAACCAGAGAAAAGCCCACAAGGAGCAACGAAGACCCAATGCAGCCAGAAACAATAAATAAATAAAATAAAATAATAATAAATAAAATCTCAAAATGTAAAATAAAGGCAAACCTCATTTTTGAGATGAAGGCAGCTGAGTCATTAAGAACTTGGACTTTGGAGTAGACCTGTGTGGCCCCTGGAAAATTCTTCAGCCTTTCTGTTTCTTAGTTCCTTATATATGTAATAAAGATAATTTTTTAAAAAAATACCTGGCTTATAGGATTATTGTGAGAGTTAGTGAGCCAATAAATTTAAAGTGCTCAAAACAGTGCCTGACACACAGTTAACCCTATAGAAATGTTTGATATCTGTGATCAATCTTAGTAGTTAGATGAGAGATTCTGGAGTCAGACAAGAGTTTACAAAAGTTTGTGAGGAAGGGCTGGAGGAGCATGTTCTGGACTGAGTTTCAGAAGAGACACCAGTAGGACAATACCACACCACTGGTCCTCCATGGGAGCTGCTGTCTCTGCCACAATTTGGAATCAAGTGAATCAGGAAGCCACTGTCCCAACTACTAATCCCATGCCATTTCTGCTAGGATCTAGAAATCCAAAGCTGCTACCACAACTGTAGGCTTTCAGAACACATCACCAGACAATGGATACTACACTCTACCTCTCTACAACCACCCTGTTATCACTGTTACACAACAACAAATGCCTCCACCGCAGACCTTGCAGAAGCAAAAGCATGTGGACTTCACCTCATGTCTGGATTCTAAATAGCATGGAGGCGCATCAGTTCACACACAACCCTGAGTTGTAAGGAAGTCTGAGAAATGTAGAATAAACTTTTCAGCTATAGCAGCAACTTAACATTTCTAAAAGGGAGAGAGAATGGAAATAAAAGTGCTAATCTATAATATCTATCATCTATTTATCACTAGGATAAGAATTAAATAGGATATAATCCATATGCAGTACTTAGCCCTGAGTATGGCAGACAGTAATCACTCAATAAATTACTAGTTGACTTCCATCATAAACATGGCTGAATAAGAATTATCTTTCCACATCTTATCCTAAAAATCAAGAAAAAAAAACAACTTAAAGCTCTATTTTCAGTAAAACTAAAAGAAATTCATAATCTACTGACTCATAAACATACATAACGCCTTCCAAAATTAGCAGAAATAAAACAAAAGCCACACAGGATGTCAGGCAGAAAGGAAATGCTAAGAGCGCTGAGAGGGCCCAATGATACAAATCCTATAAAGTATTGGGGGAAAAAAAAAAAAAAACTTCCTTAAAGTGAAACCACTGAAGCACAAAGGCTATATACCTGGTTTTTTAAAATGGGTGCAGAAGTAGAGGTGAGAAAGCTGACAAAATGAAGTCTCCTGGATGGGTTTTATTTCACTTTGAGAAACAGGGAAGAAGGCACCCCCAGTGATTCACTTTCAGGAGCCACAGTTGTAGAAAGCAGTCCCTCTCTGTGAGCAGGGCAGAAGGGAGCCTTTGGAAGGCTACCATGCACACATACCCACTCCCACCCACCTCACCCCACATACACAGGCAGAAGTCCTAAACAAAAAGACAGTTCAGGAAAATTCAACTCATTCAATGAGTAATATATTAAATCAACATGAAAATACTATAAGTAAAAAACATGAAGGAAAAAAAGTAAATTTTACCATTAGATAAAGAATATTTAACCAGAAAATGTAGTCAAAAGGGCAGATTAAAATGAAAACTAAATAATTTAACAAGAATTCAAAAAAATAACAAAGCATTCACCTGCTATGGGCTGAACTGCGTCCCTCTTAGCCCCCGCCAAATTCATACATAGAAGACCTAATCCCCAGTACTTCAGAATGTTACTGTATCTGGAGATAAGATCTTTAAAGTGGTAAAGCTAAATGAGGTCACTGGAGTGGGCCCTAATCCAATATGATGTCCTTATAAAAAGAAGATATAAAGACACTGACAACACAGAGGAAAGACTAGTGAAGACAGAGGGGGTAGATAGCCATCTATAAGCTAAGGAAAGAGGCCTCAGAAGAAATCAACACCTTGATCTCAGATTTCTAGCCTGCAGAAATGTGAGGAAATAAATTTCAATTGTTTAAACCACTCCATCTGCGGCACTTTGTTATGACAGCCCTAGCAAACTAACACATCACCTCTATGAAGAAAGATCACAAAGCAGAAATGCAAAACTCAGGTAAAAGAGTTACCTTTTAGGCAACAGAAGAAATTAAAATGTGAGCTGATAGAACTCAGGAAATAAGTAAAAGGGAAGGGAAAAGCCATCAGTGGAATAACCAAAAATCACTGAAGAAATAAACGCTGTGGAAAACACTGTTAGGGACTTAAAGGACAGAAATAATAGAGTGAAAAAATGCACAGGAAATAAAGAAAATGTTTCAAAGGCCTAGAGGAAAAATGATTATGGAAAGTAATCAAAGCAAATGCAAAATATGCATAATTGGAGATGCTAAAGAATAATACTGAAACAATTCAAAAGAATAAATATTTAAGCACACAATTCAAGAAGAGTTCCCTGAATCTGCATACCACAGGGTCCATCATGTGCCTGTCAGTGTGGTTAACAACAAGACACATCCTGGTAAAGTGATTGTAGTATAAAGATAAAGACAGAATCTCAGAACAGCCAGGCATAAAGATTAAGTTGTTTACAAAGGGAAAAGTCACAAAGTGATCTCAAATGTCTCTACAGAAATATACAGTCCGAGAAGCAGGGCAATATGAAAATATAGTCAAGAAAAGAAAGTGTAAGTCAAGGATTAAGTATGCAACCACTCATGGTAGCTTCAGATGCAAAGCTACAAACATTTGAACATGCAAGTATGCAAGGAGTACGTTACTCATAGGTTCTTCTCCAGTATGCTGCTGGAAAACCAACTTTAGCCAATGAAGAAATACCTTGGGGAAGAAAAGGTAAAAGGACTGGCAATGAGAATTGAACATAATTAAAACATAAAACTAAGAACAGAACAAATGTGAAGATCAAGGTAATAAAAGAAATTGAAAATATTATATCTCCCCACAGTGTAGGAATCATACAACTATTTGGAGAAGAAAGAGGTTAAAAGGTAGGATGTACAGGAAGATTATTATTTCACCTGTAGAGTTAACAGTCAAAGGATTTCAATAATATCATTAAAGTGATAAAATATAAGCGTAGGTTAGCAATACAAATGTAAACACTAAGAAAATACTAATAATTAAAATTGAGTTGTAAAAAAGAGAGAAAGAAAATGGTAAGGGAAACATGGTTACATGCTGTAGAAATCAATCGATATTGACTAAAGAAATATAAGACTAAGGCTATTATTATATAATAATTTAATTATAAAGATAACCACTAGGACAAAAATATAACCTTCTCTAAATTCCATTAAAAAAAAAACACACGCACACACACAAACTAATAGACCAACAGGAAACACAGTTAAGACTTTAAAAACATTACAAAAACAGAAGATATTACATAAAATAATACAACAATACTAAGATCAAATACAACTTATGTGTCAAATCAGTAAATGTAAACAAGTTTAATTCTCTTAATAAAAAGGAAAAAACCTTTTAACACTAGATCACAAAGGAACACCCAACTCTTGATTTTTATAAAAGATAAATTAAAACAAAGTGAGACAGAAAGATTGAAAGAAAAACAGCAGGCAAAAGAAGAGGTCAGCAAATCATCACACACACACAAAGTGCAAAGCTGGTCAAAATTGTTCAAAGCAACTATTATGGGGCTCTGGAAATAGACCTAAAGCAGACAGCACATTATAAAGTACTTAATCTTGAAGAACCACTAGAGCTTCCAATAAGAACAGAAAGAGGTCTATGGCCTTGTTGCCTGGGGTTAGTCACGTACGTACCCAACCCCCAACTCAGTAGACAGGAGTGGTAGTCTTACCAGAGTAGGGATCACTGGAAAACCAGCCACCCGAAAGGGAGCAATCTTTATTTGGATTACGGATGGGGGAAAGGGGTGACACATGGCTTTCTCACTAAAAATGATGGCCTCAGTAGGAAGCAATCAGGAAAAAGCTACTTCTTTTCTAGCCTGAGATTGTGGTTATGGATGGGGTTAAGTGCTAAAAACGAGGGAGCTTCTAAAGGGCTTCGAAAGCTCTCCATACATCTTTGGATTGCAAGACACATGCATGTGGTGGGGAATCCCAAGAAAGCCCAGTGGAAAAGAAAAAACCGAGACTTAAAACTGGCTGAACTTTGCACTTCCAACCTCAGCGGAGGGTTGAAGCCTTACAGGCTCAAAGAGTTTGAGCCCAACCTCTGCCCAAGTCATTCACTGACCACTGAGCTATGAAGACATAGGAACAACCCTCATGAAGTTTAGCTAAAAAATACAAACAAAAATAGATAAACTGACCAGAGACTTTAGTGGTTACATACAATGGGGAAAACAAGATTCCACAGATTATGTCCAAGTAATTTACCAAAAACATTATTTAAAAAAAATCAGACTCCAGAGTTGTTACAGAACATTAATTAAAATGTCCAGGATTCATTCAACCAAAAATTACAAGACATGCAAAGAAACAAGAAAATGTGACCCATCCTCAGGGAAAAAAAATCATTTAATAAAAACTGACTCCAAGTGGACTGAGAGGTTGGATGTACCAGACAAAAAATTTCGAAGTATCTATTATAAATATGTTTGAAGAATTAAAATATGATTCCACAAAGAAGGAATCTCAATAGAGAAATAGAACCCATATTTTAAAAATGGAAATTTCAGGGTTGAAAAGCAGAATAACCCAAATGAAAAATTCACTATATGGGATCAATAGCAGATTGGAGATCAGAGAATAAAGCATGAGTGAACAACAGAATAATAAAAATTTCCCAGTCCAAAGAACAGAAAGGAAAAACACTGAAGGAAAATGAACAAAGCCTCAGAGAACTGAAGATCCAGATTAAGCATCCCAACATATATGCAATGGGAAACCTAGAAAAAGAAAACAGATTAAAGGAACAGAAAAAATACTTGAAAAGACAATGGCCTTAAACTTCTCAAATTTGATAGAAAACATTAATCTACACATCCAAGAAGGTCAACAAAATCCATGTAAGATAAACACAAACACAGCCACACCTAGACACATCA
The DNA here is from genome assembly GCF_003031525.2 of Neophocaena asiaeorientalis asiaeorientalis. Classification (NCBI taxonomy): domain Eukaryota; kingdom Metazoa; phylum Chordata; class Mammalia; order Artiodactyla; family Phocoenidae; genus Neophocaena; species Neophocaena asiaeorientalis. The sequence goes on along the minus strand of NW_020174135.1, from coordinate 13,651,354 downwards.
TAATCAAACTGATGTGAGCCAAAGACAAAAAAAAATCTTGAAAGCAGGAAGAGAAAATCAACTTGTCATGTAAAGGGAAGAACAACATGAATAATGGCTGACTTCCATCAGACAGTATGGGACCAGGAGGCAGAGGGACCACATAATCAAAGTGCTAAAGGAGGAAAATCTATCAGCCAAGAATTCTATCTCCAGCAAAACGAACCTTGAAAAATCAATGTGAAATAATGACATTCCCAGAACAAAATAAAAATAATGTGAGATTTGTTGCAAGCAGAACTGCCCTACAAGATATACTAAAGGAAATACACCAGGCTTAAAGGAAATAATACCAGATAGTAACTCCTGTCCACAGGAAGCAATGAAGAGCACTGGAAATGGCATATATGTGAGCAAATACAAAAGAACAACCAGTCAGGAGAAACCTCAGCACCTGAATATTTGACAAGATTGAAACTGCAAGCTTCCACGAGAGCTACACGAAGAGGCCAGTAATTCAACCCAGAAATGTAAGGGAGTTAATGTCCATGAGAGCACATCCCAACCAATGGGAAATGTGAGACAGAAGGAAGCAGGAAATAAATAGCTCACCTGTCTGCCCCCCTCACAAGGACTGTTCTGAGATCTATAGCTGTAAATGCTGCCTCTGTTACCAGCCCTGAAGAGCCAGTTGTGTTTTGGCGAAGCTTGTCTTACTTAGTAACACACCTCTTTGTATTTCTGCTGCTTCCTTCCCCACTTCACTTCCCTCTTTCCCTCATTTCTGCTTCTCTAGAATGACACCCCCTCCCAATAAAGTCTCTTTTTTACCTAAATCTAAGAGAGCTGGCCCTAGAAAGAGTGGCCCTAAAAAATCCAACACTCAGGATGGGATTTGGAGGGCTGAATTTGCAAGCTGTCTGGAAATAATAAGGAGCCATCTCTGGAAGTTAATGTGGTAATAATACTTATTATTACTATTGTTATTATTCCATATCATGCTTTCTCACTTAACAATGTCTTTTAAATATCTTCAATATTAATATATAGGGAACTTTCTCAGTCTAGTTTTTTGTTTCATTTTATTAACAGGAGTTAATTTCAAAATAACCAGAATTTTTATTTGTTTATCTATTTATTTATTCATCCACCTAACAAATATTTACTGATTTCCCCCACTGTGTGCCAGGCACTGTGTTTAATATGAGAACTACCCAAATGGAAAAAAAACCAACTGCCTCCTGAAAAACAATGTCCTTATCTTCACGGACCTAACAGCATAGTAAGGTCCTAACTAGGACACTCCAATGGGATGACTGAAGCAATGATAATTCCTGGCATTCAATGGCACCACAATCTCTAAAGTTTTACCTGTGGTTAATTGGGATGAGGTACAGGTGGAAAGTGAGGCACTGGGCTACTAAGGGGTTGCTACTCTTAATGGGTTGTCGTGATAAGGACAAGGATTGCAGAGAGTGCTGTCTGCTTTTAAAGGAACTGGAATCTTTGACAAAAAAAAAAAAAAAAAGAACCACAATAGGTCCAGCAGTGCAAATAGTACAGACAATAAAAATGGAAAACAATAATAAAATCAGAAAACAAAAGGCTCTTCCAACACACATACACATGTGTGCACGTATAACAGGGGTTAGCTGATTCTAACACCTGGCAGTACCTTTGCCCATCCATTTCAAGCCTCAAATGGATCACAGCCTTCACTTCAGATTTCCATAACCTGCCACAAAGGAAAGAGAAGATTACTTAGAGTGCTCAGCACCACTACACGTTGTCCTGGCCTTCCAGAACCATGGAGAACAGATAAATTATTTAACTGGGTGGGTGTCTGGACCTACATACACACACGCACACACACACAAACACACACACAAAAACACATGTACACAATGGAAGTTCACCTGGGATTACAAGGGTGATAGTCAATATGTAACAACTCATAGCAATCAAAACTCTCACCACCGGGGTTTCCCTGGTGGCACAGTGGTTGAGAGTCCGCCTGCCGAGGCAGAGGACGTGGGTTCGTGCCCCAGTCCAGGAGGATCCCACATGCCGTGGAGCGGCTGGGCCCGTGAGCCATGGCCGCTGAGCCTGCGCGTCCAGAGCCTGTGCTCCGCAACGGGAGAGGCCACAACAGTGAGAGGACCGTGTACCGCAAAAAAAAAAAAAAACCTCTCACCACCTAGAAAGTGCTTCCCAGATGAAAAACTTCACTGTTAATGTACTTCCTGCCTCAGGTTAACCTCTAAAAATCCCCAATAGTCAGTTACAGAAACTCTGTCCAACCGGAAGGAGTGGGCTGAGAGTCAGGGTCAGGATCGGAGCAGGGGGAAGAAAGGGAAGTCCAAGCTGATATCCCCCTGCTCCTCTTTCCTCCTTGAGCACGGCCTCTTCTGTAATTATGTTCCTCCTCTTTCCTTCAGCTCTAGGCCTCATCCATTTCCCTAAGTGATGCCTTCAGTTCTCATTTTACTTTTGCTTCCCTTATCTTCTTCATTTCAAAGGTCTCACAGTCGGCTAAACAGGACTGTCCATCGAAAAGTTCCCTACCCAGACTGTCCTAGATTTAATGACGGAATCCAAGTATAACTATGCCAATTAAATCAGGAGCAGAGAAGTGAAAGAGAAAATGGCATTGGCCTAGAGGAGCAGAAAACAGATCCAGAAATTTTGCAAGGATGGTCTTTGTAGATTTAAGAGCGATATTTATTTATTTATTTTGGGTTTTTTTGTTTTTTTATTTTTAATTAATTTTTCTTGGAGTATAGTCACTTTACAATGTTGTGTTAGTTTCTATTGCACAGCAAAATGAATCAGCCATAAAGAGCTATATTTATATGAACCTCAAAGTTATTTCCTAAATAGTTCTACAGATCATAACAAGCGCTCTAAAAAATGAAGTAGCTGTTTTCTCATAGAAGAGCTATAACTTCCCAATATGGCTCTGGCTTCAGTTATTTATGTATTTAACCTGGGCTCTCTATAAATATTTGCTGAACGGTAAATGAGTGGGTGAATGCTTGCAGTTTTGATTAAACAGATTATAGTAGTTGGTTCTTTCATGGCAGTTGAAAGAGATAACAATGTTGCTTTGAATTTTTTTTTTTTTTTTTTTTTGCGGTACGCGGGCCTCTCACTGTTGTGGCCTCTCCTGTTGCGGAGCACAGGCTCCGGATGCGCAGGCTCAGCGGCCATGGCTCACGGGTGCAGCCACTCCGCGGCATGTGGGATCTTCCCGGACCGGGGCACGAACCCGTGTCCCCTGCATCGGCAGGCGCATTCTCAACCACTGTGCCACCAGGGAAGCCCCGTTTTGAATTATTTTAAGACTACATCACTGAAATTACTAATAGAGGAGTCTTCAAATATGATGTGTCAAAAGATTCCATGGAAGAATTGGGGTTAACTACTTTATTGAGGGCTTCCGCATCAGCTCTGGGTATGGCTGATGCTTAAAAAACAGAAAAGCAAAGGTGTGGACGGTTCTAGCCCTACTGTAGCCTCCCATGACAATTCATACATACAACTTCCTCCTGGCTCCCCAAATAAACACACCTTATTCCTGAGCCTACTGGGTTGGCCATTTTTCTCCTTTTTTCACTTTTCTCTCCTCAAATGCGTAGTTTACTTATTTCATTGTGAAAATCTGAATCTTCTCTACCTTCTATCTCCTTAGGATCTTTGCTCTGCTCTAAGTCAGTCAAACATCTGTCCATCCTAATGGAGTTTTCTTTTTATTATGCATTAATTAATGGCTCAAAGTTATGGGGTTTTGCTTAGGCCTCTGGCAGCTAGTCTTTCCCAAGTAAGCTCTGGTGTGACTCCACGGTCAACAGGACTATTGGAAGCAAGACTTCCCTCTAACATAGTAAGAGGGCAATAACTGCATAGCACATGGATCCAAATGTCACACCATTCTACATGTGAAAATTCTGAGGAAAACACACACATCTAAACAAAAGTTAAGAATGGATGGGACCTCCCTGCTGGTGCAGTGGTTAAGAATCTGCCTGCTAATGCAGCGGACATGGGTTCGAGCCCTGGTCCAGGAAGATCCCACGTGCCACGGAGCAACCAAGCCCATACACTGCAACTACTGAGCCTGCACTCTGGAGCCCATAAGCCACAACTGCTGAAGCCCACACGCCTAGAGCCCATGCTCTGCAATAAGAGAAGCCACCGCAATGAGAAGCCCGTGCACCGCAACAAAGAGTAGCCCCCACTCACCGCAACTAGAGAAAGCCCATGCATAGAAACAAAGACCCAATGCAGCCAAAAATAAATTTTAAAAATTAAATAAAACTATTTAAAAAAAAAGAATGGATTATAAAGCCTCATGCTAACAGTAGAAAGTTTTACTTTTTGGGAAAATATCTGTAGATAAAATGTCTGTTGACAATAGACCCTGCCTTAGAAAACTTCAGTCTGCCAATGATCTACCAAAGATCTCTAACTTTTTTTTCTATTTGACATCCATCACCACTCATAGTTACAAAAAAAAATTTTCATTATAATAAGGATTTTTAAGATCTACTCTCTTAGCAACTTTCAAATATGCAATACAGTATTATTAACTATAGTCATCATGCTGTACATTACATCCCCAATGACTTATAACTGGAACTTTGTACCTTTTGACCCCCTTCACCAATGCACACCAGGAAGACACAGATATGTAGTTCTCCAATGTTAACAAGACACCCGATATTTAGACTGAGAAAGAGTAGTAGGTTGTGTAATAGGTAAGCATGCAAGCCTAGACCCAGAACCTGGGTTTGAATCCTAGCTCTGCCACTTACTTGGTGAAGTTGCTTAATTCTCTATGCCTCAGCTTCTCCAGCCATAAAATGGAGATAATAATAGCACCTACTTAGAAGTGTTTTTGTGCCATGTAAATGAATTAATACATGTACAGCACCTAGAACAGAGCATGGCCCTCAATAATTACAGGAATCTGATTCCATTTAGCAAACACTTATTAAGTATGTACTACAGAGCAGGCTCTGTGTGTTAGGAAATGGAAATATAATAATAAACAAGACACAATGTCTGTTCTCCAAAAGCTTGTAGTCTAATGGCTCCACAGGAGACCATTCTCATTAAAATATCTAAGCACCTGGCAATATGTCACAAACTCTATGACTATTCTCTAGGATAATCTGACCATGAAAAAAGATGAGCTGAGATACTTTTCACGGAAAATCTTGAAAGCAAATGGGAAAATTGCAGTTATTATTTGGGGCCATCAATGAACTATATAATATTTCATTTAGACCAAAATGGTTTTCACCTGAGTCACCTGGAGAATTTTTCTAAGTCCCTGCTTCCTGAGGCATGTATGAACCAAGCTCAGGGATTTAAACGCTACTTCTTTCCACTGCTGCCAAGCTCTCATTGCACCTAAACTTGTAATAAAACAGAATGTGATTGATATGTCAACCCCAAATTTGTGCAGGTATTGAAAAAAACAGAGATAAAATTTCATATAATCTAGCCTCAATGGGAAAAATCCCTAGATCAGACACAGATCTCTGTCTCACATAGTTATAGAAATAAAATTGCTAAGTTAAATTAGAGAGGATGACATGATTGAAACCTCTGAATCCAGCACTTCCCTCCTTGAAATTATAAAAATGAAACTGACTCAAATCCATTTATCTTCAGGGATTGGTTTACACATCACTTCATAACAGGCATACCAAATGATTACAGCAACTGAAGCTGAGACAAGGTAATATTAAATAGTCCTCCCACCTGAAATCTCCAGAGGAGCTGAAAGAAATCTTGACCCTTTTCCATTTCTTTCAAATGTAATAATATCCAAACTTGCTAAATTAGCCATAAACATTAGTATCTGAGAATGAGGTTAAAGAGAACACAAAATTTTAAAGAGAATAAATAAATTTGATATGACATGTTAGAAAGTCTCTTTCGTGGGAACTGTCCTGTAAAAGCACATCCTCCTGCAAGACCAAGTCGGTGAGATATTGTAACTGTGATGCTGCCACCAGTTCCAACCTGCTTGAACATTTCCTATGGGAATCCAGTCAGCAGGAGAATAGAGTCTGTAGCATAAAGGGAGAGTGTGGTGGCCTTGGGAGCAGAGAGGAAGGTGCACCTACCTCTCCAACATAAAGGGGCGGGAATCAAGAGAAACACTCAAGGGGACTGGGGGTGAAGGAAGGAAACCTGTTACTCCCAGGCTGAACACTTGTAGCACTGCCGAAGCCGGCTAGCCCTCCCAGCTCTCTCATCACAGCAGAATGTAGCATCTGGGTTCTTGAACAAACTTGCATGGACCCTCTGGAGTCTGGGCATATTTGAACATAGAGACACATGGATCCCCCTGTCTGGGAAATTTTGAAGTGAGGCAACAACCCATAACAACAAAACAGAAGCAGCATGCCTGACATACCACAGTGTGCTGTGTACAAGTACATATTATTATCATTTTTGTAGGTGCAAAGTTATTCAACAGAATAGAAAAAAAAAATGGGTTTCTCACGAGAATAAAGCAGTAGGCTTCACAAAGTGGGTCCAAATTCTCCTGGGGGGTAGCTCAACCCTGAAGTGAGGAAGGCTAGGGGAGGCCTTATGGCATACTTAAACTGCAACACATCTAGGTGTGACTACCACTCATCTAACCCTGGCATGAGAGACCCAACATTTTTGGATACAAAACACTAACAGTACTCAGGCCATTAGTACACAATGGCAGCAACATACATTTTGGGTTAAACAAAACTAATCCACAAGACAGAAAGTGTTTTAAGGGAGACAGATGCCAGTCTAGACATCATAGGATAGCTGAATTCACTTTTAATGAGGAGCAGTATTCAGAGGAAAAATATGGATGCATTCTCTCCCATGAGGAAGGCAAGGGATGGGAATCAGCCTGAAGATGACAAGGCTTTAGTGAAGGGGGCCAGGCTAACTCAACAAATAATGCTGGATAACGCTAGGACCCAGCATTGAGAAAGGGCTTTTATCCTGACCCACTAGAACCTCTTAGCTGTTTCAATACAGATTGAGGCTGAAGTAGCCATGAGGCAATGGCCCTCCATTCAGCTGCTGAGATTTAAGGGGTACACTTAAAGGATCCTATGGATCTCCAAACCTAGGGAAGTTCTCTGGGGCAATTGTAATTTACATGGATGCACGCTCACTGCTCTTACCCCAAGAATAGATCAGAATAAGATATATCCCACGGTACATTTAGCAGGGACAGGAAATATTCTAAGTAACACTCATGTCCTCTCCACAGGAGGGAGTTGAGTTCAGCTATACAAGAGCACAAAATGGAAACGTGTCTCAGTACAGGACTTTGAACAGAGGTGAGGTAACTGGCTTTGTCCCCAGCTGACTTGGAACCCGGAAGTAACCAAACCATGGCCAGTTTTAATGATTCCTGCCCATGATAACATCTGGTATATGGGCAAGGGCCAATCTGTTGGGAAGACATAGAAAATATCTCTGTAGTTCTTACTGACTTATTCTCTAATAAAACTAAAGTGTACCATGACTATATTGCATTACGGTATAATACTGGCATTAACAGTAAGATTCAACTGCCTTATGTAAATAAGTTATATAATAATTCTCATATTGATGATCAAATATACGGGAAGATAGAGTTAAAGCCTCTTCAGAATATAATACTGATGGAAAATGACTGAGGAAGAACTGGAAGCTAAAGCCTGAGGAAGAACTGGAAGCTAAGCCTCTGCTGATTTCTTTGCTAACTAGTTCTGCACAAGTTTATTACAAGGTACAAGTAACCAAATTAGTACAAATATATGAAAATGTATGTCATGCCTACACAGGATGAATTGGCTGCTTCTTTAAGTTTATCCCTACCCACACTGGATCCTCCAAATGTTAGGTATATTTATGCTAACAACTATTGCTATATCGTTACATAAATGCTATCTAAATGTAGGTGCTCAGAGAAATATGAATACTTTAAGAACAGATCCTAGGTCAAGGGCTACGGGTCTGGAATTTGTGGGAAAGAGATAAGTCAGCAGAGCTGGGTTACTCAAACTCTGCACATTCCCAAGTAATGCCTACTTCAGGATTGGCCCTTGGCCAGCTCCTGGGAATTAAGCTCTGAGCCTCTGGAATATTCTGCCTGATAAGAGTGCTTTGGTATGTCTGAAGCCTTGGGCCACCCAGTACCCATTTGATCAGATAGTTTATGCTAACAGTGTGCTTTATGGTGAATACCTATTTTTGCTCTGGGAGGCTGGAGTTCAAGTAGTTGAGGTCAGTCATGCCTATGTACTAAACCCCGATAAAAACTCTGGACACCAAGGTGCAGGTGCACTTCCCTTGTGGGTACACTTTTCATGTGCTATCACACATCATTGCTGGGAGAATTAAGCACATCCATGTGATTTCCTTGGGAGAGGATACCTGGAAGCTTGCACCTGGTTTCTTCTGTATTTTGCCGCATGTGCTTTGCTCCCTTTGCTTGTTTTAATCTGCATCCTTTCACTGTAATAAACTACAACCATGAGTATAATCACTTATTCTGATCCCTGTAAGTTCTTCTAGTGAAGCATGAAGCTTGAGAGTGGTCTTGGGGTCTCCCAACGTAAGGAGTAAGTAGGGAATAAAGGCTACGCAGGGGAGGTAGAATGTGAGCCGATACGTGAAAGATGGGTAGATATCCTAAGGAAGAACAGATAATTCAAAAGAAGAGGCAAGGGCTTCCCTGGTGGCGCATATACCGAAAAAAAAAAAAAAAAAAAAGAAGAGGCAAGTTGGACATGTAGAAAGTCCTCTACTGCAATTACGAATCTTGGAAGAAAATAAAGAATTTCAATTTACCTAGAAGTCTGTCTTATGGCTTCCTGGGAATCTCTTTACGACTACTTTCTAACCCTGGCAACAAATAATACAAAACTACATTTTTTATTTTCTAAATTATGTTCCCTAAGTTTGGAAGCTCATGATGAACAACGCTCCAGTTCATTCATCCTCCCTAAAACAGCACTGAAACTTATTTCTATTTTGAATGTTGATAAGTTGTGAATTTTGTCTTTCATGGAATCTTGTTCTTTTATTTTTACAGATTAAACCCATAGACACGGGCCTCTGTTGACTGTCACTTTTTTTGAGAAAATTCACAAACTGTGCCACATGATAGAACATGTACTATAAAAAGTTATTCCACATTAGCTGTCACCAAAAGCATCTGAATTCCTTTTGTTTGGCCAAGGCTTTTTGCCAAGCAGCTAAAAATGTTCTATCATGGACACTTGATTTCCTAATAAAGCTTCTAGTTCATATCTAGGAAAAAGCTGTGTAAATTATTTCCATTATCTGATCCAAATTTTCCTGATGCTCTAATCATACCAAGTTCTACACCACAGAAAAACCCTCCTTTGAGTGTTTCTCATCACCTCTGCCATTAGTCTTTTCTCTGACTGCCTCCTAGTTTGAAGAAATTCTTTCTTGGCTCTCTAGCTCCCCAATCTAATACTCTGAGCTGTCAAAATGAAGACCTTCCAGAGATATTTCAGAAGTTTGTTTCTTTTTTATTCTCTGAAACATCTGGCTAACTTCCCATAGATGTTTTTCTTCTGCATTATATATGGAAAAATATAAAACAGGACTGAAGGGGGAAAGTAACGCTATAGTAGGTAATCAATAGAAGAGTACTTCTCTTGAGAGAGTGCTGAGTTCAACCGATTCTGATTTGCTTTCTATTTAAAATGTGCCTCTCAAGGACCTAACAGTTCTCTTGAGTTCACAAAAGTAACGAGACTTGGAGGACCATAAGCCAGCTGGCTAAACAACAGACTGGAAACTCCAGAGCTATTAGTTCTCTTTCTTGTATTAAAATATTATAATCTGGCTCAAGTCCAACAACCTCCTTCTGCTTTTGTGTCCCCAGGTGTGAGATGGTGCCAGGACTACTAACCTATCTCACTGGGTTGCTTGAAAGATTATTAATAAGGGACATTTCAAAGTGTTCTCCCAGCATAAAGCATTATACAAATGCTAAGTAAAAACACATGAATGATTTTAAAATACCATGGTGGAAGTGTGCTGTAGTAGAGACTCTCACATTTTGTGTTTACACTAGCAAGAATGATAATGTTGGCATATAGTCTTTGTGAAAGTAACAACAGTCAGCCAAGGGCTTGTCTTGAATCTTCAAGCGAAGCAGTATGCCGTGGGTACGCTCAACTACAATCCGTCTCTCAGCCCAGCAGATACATTAAATTTATGTACAAATTAGTTGAAATGGAGGTCATTTTACCTGAGATTTTGCCTAATTGTGTGACTTGCTCTGTTCTTTCGGCACCTGGCACCTGACAGATTCTAATTTTAATATTCTAAAATCATTGGTAAGATTGTGCTACGCTTCAATTCCAAATGCCTTTAATCACTTGGTATAATCTGTCTCAACAATTTACTTTCTATTTTTAATAATTTTTGACTCTAAGGAATGAGTGAGAAGTAGCTTCTTTGCCCAACATTTATCCAGAGCTTCTTTCATGAGAAAGACATGAAACTTGAAATGAAGCAAGCATAAGCAACTATAGAAAACAAGAATCTGCCTCAAAAGATAAATAAATAAAACCTAGTGAAAATACAGGATCAGATAACCTCTGTACACGTCAAATTCTCCGTTAATGCCTCCTCCATAGCTTCTGAAACGTAACAAGTTCAGAAGGAATTTGGTTCTGATCTATATCTTTACAGAGCATTGGGAACGATGCTGTCTTCAATCACATGAGAGTCCCCATTCCATTCAGTGCTCAGTCTCCAAACTGCACCACTGAGGACCTCAGCTGTGGTAGATAATCGTGCTAACAATGTAAATGTAAAATTAAAAAGCAGCAAAGTGTCTGCACTCTTCCTGCTCTCTCTGCAGTCCCACTTCCTCCAAAAGGGGACATGTTCTGTTCATTCATCATTTACAACTCGCTGCCATGATTCCAGAAAGTCAATACATGCTCCCAACCCAAAGGTGAAAAAAGGGAAACTGAATTCCCTCTAGTCTGTACACGCACACCGGCGTGCACACACATACAGTACAAACGTATTTGTTTAAACATGAATATCTATAAACAAAAATTGAAATTTAGTTAGAGAAGCAAAAATCTGAGCCAAAAGTGTAAGATTAACTATTACATTTCTGTTGAGGTTGGGGTGCAGGAGGGACCCCATGGGGAAGAGGAGACGGGTAGTAAGAAGAAAAAGGAGACAGTTAGTGGGAGGTCTGTGAGCTCTTCATCCTGGATATAGTGCATCTGCCCAGAAAAGTTTGATTACACCTAAAAACACAACTTAGCACTAATATAGAGTTCAATCCATTTTTGATATTTGGCTGCAGACAGCTTTCAAGCTCCACCAGTCCCTCTTCCACTTCTGCTCTCCATCTAGGTAAGCTGGTAGGAAAGTCCAGGTGCTCCTTTTATGCCAGCAAAAAGTTCAAACATGCAAGCCCTGGCCCATGTGAGGGAACCCTCACCTCAATCCCTGCCCCCAACCACAATTAAAGCCAAGCCAGTCTCCTTTCCCTACTCTCTCACCCCATTTTCAGACCTGTTTGCAACCTCCCCTATTCTCCCCAGAAAGCCTCAGCATGTGAGTCATAGACCATTTCATACCCCCTTGGTGCACGTGTGGCATCATCAGTTACAACACCCAAACCAAATTTGGGGTGAATGGAAGAGTACACCCCATCTCTGTGGGGGATCGGAACAAGCACCATCTAAGCTAAGCATGGTCTTTATTAGTTGGGTGAACTATTAGTAGTGTGAACTGAGGTTCGAGTTGTTTCTACTTCCACTATTCAGCCTGGCATTTTATGTGTCAAGGAAAAACTCATAACTAATGTTCCACAGCATCGTCCATGTAAAAGTGGTTGTAACCCTTTTTATCAGAAGTGACTATGGGAATAAGGACCCTAGTTTGTCTATGGGGATAGCACAAGTCCTTCAGTTCAAGCCTCCACTCAGATATCTAAAGCCTACTGGGCAGCCCAGCATTTTGGTACCAACTCCCCACACTGTAAAAACACAGGGAATAATGCATACAATAAAAGATTTGGTTAAATAAAATTTAAAACTAAGAAGTATTTTATCATACCATTCCACATCACAACCTACCATATAGTATTTTCTGTACCAATTATTAAATTACTTTTAAAGAATTGATGGACCTTGAGTAAACACAGAGATTATTTAGAGCTATTGAAAATCAAGGAAAATGGGCTTTTATGAAAATCTCAATCTGTATAAAATCTAATAAAAGCAGAAAAAACTGAAAAAGACCCAAGAGGAGATACTTATGAGACACACAGTAGCGCCTCCTGGACCTCCAGCTAAGAGTGTGTACAAAGAGGGGAGAATAAAAAGGCAGAGAGAAATTGGAAGGGCTGACCCCAGTGCTGTCTGTCCCCTCCCTGTGGAGGGTAAAGTTGCAGAAGTTACTGCCTTTTTTGAAAACCTGAGGTAATGATGGTATTGAGTACATAAATCAGGACAGTAACACAGCTCGCAGAGTTATAAGCATCATACAACTTTATGTACTGAAAGTGCTTCCTAAGCCTGAACACTGCATAATTAAGAGTTCATTGTGACTGTGTCCATCTTTCCTACATCCTACACGAATCTCTTCAGAAGTCATGATAACTCAAGTCATAAGGGAAGTTTGGCTTGGTACAACTTCTTTTTACTACCTTTTCATTTGTCTTCTTGAATCCCTGTGCATGTTTGCAACAAGCAGATAAATGGAGCTAAAAACAATAAGTACAAAGTTTAAGGCCATCGATTTTAGCTAGCCATCAGAAAAGACTTTCTAATTAGAGATGCTCTACAAGGAAATGGGCTTTCTCAGCAAAGGATTGAGCTTCCAGTCCCTGGAAATGCTCAAGTGGAAGCCATCTGCCGCGGGGCTGTAAACAGCATTTCTGCCCTGGGAGAAGGACTGGAATACTTGATTTGTGAGGTCCCCTTCCACTTCCATAATGTGATGATTGATTGATCATGCGGAGAGAAAAACATGCTGTGAACTTGAAAATTATTTTGTCCTCTTAAAAAATTTTTGCAAAGCAAAAACTAACACACTATTGTAAAGCAATTATACTCCAATAAAGATGTTAAAAAAAATTTTTTTTTTGCATCTCTTTTCCAAAATGACATTTCTAAGGAATGTGACGCTGATGGTCCCCTAGAGGAACGTAAAGACAACTACCCAACCTTGATTTCTCCTCTCTAAAACATAATTTCTGATTAAGAGCTGGGGGTGGAGGGATGGTGGGGAAAACAAGGTAGTTAATAAACCTTACAGCACAGCCAGCATCATCAATCCACCAACAGCTACATACTGAGTAGCTATTATGTTGCAGGCATGGCAGGAGATAAAGGATGTATCAAAGGTCCCTGGCTTCAATGTCCTAAAAATGTGTGGACAAATAAGACATTAAAAAGCAAATGACTGGGCTTCCCTGGTGGCACAGTGGTTGAGAGTCCGCCTGCCGATGCAGGGGACACGGGTTCGTGCCCCGGTCCAGGAGTATCCCACGTGCCGCGGAGCGGCTGGGCCCGTGAGCCATGGCCGCTGAGCCTGCGCGTCGGGAGCCTGTGCTCCGCAGCGGGAGAGGACACAGCAGTGAGAGGCCCACGTACGGCAAAAAAAAAAAGCAAATGATCATGAATAAATTAAAAGGTTGCCAGGGACTAGGTCCAACTTGCATGCCTTATTTGGTCAACATACTGTTTTTAAAATTTTTAAATTAGAATGATCCAGGAAGATCTCACATGTCGCAGAGCAACTAAGCCCATGCGCCACAACTACAGAGCCTACACTCTAGAACCCGTGAGCCACAACTACTGAGCCCACACGCCACAATTACTGAAGCCCGTGTGCCTAGAGCCCATGCTCTGCAACAAGAGAAGCCACCACAATGAGAAGCCTGCGCATCACAACGAAGAGTAGTCCCCGCTCACCGCAACTAGAGAAAGCCCACACGCAGCAAGGAACACCCAACGCAGCCAGAAACAACTAAATAAATAAAATAAACTTCTATTTAAAAATATTTTTAAAAATTAATAGAATAAGGAAAATGATTGAATATGGGAGAGAGGTTTCAATTACAATTAATTTAATAAATATTCGTAAGTGTCAGTTCTGTTTTAGATACTGGTTATACAGCAGACAAGACGTCTGCATCATACAGCTTACACTCCTCTGAGGAATATGGAGGTGGAACATATAAACTGAGTAATAAGTAATATAATTTCCGTTCCTAATAAATGCTCTGAAGAAAAACAAAAATGTGTAGATGGCATAAAGAGTGGTGAGTGGAAGGTGTTATTTTAGATAAGGTAGTCTGAGAAGGTCTTTAAAGGAGGTGACACTTACGCAGAGAGCTGAACTGTGAGAAGGAAGCAGCCACATAAGGAACTGGAAGACAAGTGTTCAGGGAGAGGGACCAGCAAGTGAAAAGACTCCAAGACAGGAATCAGCTTGACTGAGGAGAGAGCCAGAAAGACGAGTGGACAAGGGGGAAATGAGAGGAGAGGTGATCAGCATCGGACAAGGGCCAGATTTAGTAGGGTCTCCTAAGCCATGGAAAGGAGATAGGATTTTATTCTAATTGCTATGGGATTTAGAGCAAGAGACATGATTTTATTGGGCTTTACATAGACCACCCAGGTTGGGCCATAGGCAAGAGTGAAGCAAGTTATCATGGTGGCCCATGGTGGCCCATGGTGGCTTAGGCTGGGATGCTGGCAACGGAGATGGTGTTAGACAGTTAGACAGTCAAAGAGATTCAACATGTTGTGCCTGAAATATAGCATTATCATGAAGAGAAAACTAGAAATGGTTGAAGAAATTTTTCATACTTAAACCTGAATACATCTAGTACTCAGGCTATGTCTAAGCCATTGGGTGATACTCCCTGTTCAAGAGCAAAGGCCCACGAGTGCTTCCTTCCAACTACATAGAGGGGGGAAACATGTGCCTAAGAACTGCTTTTGACTAAAAGTTTTAACCAACAGTGGAAGACTATTGACAATAGCTATTTCTGATATGGAAAAAGCCCTAAAGGATGCCCCAAAGAAAAAGAAAGGATGAGAAAGGAATATAAAAAATAAATCAAAATGAAACTTTTAAAAGAATATTATTTCACAGAGGAATTCTTGAAAACTTCACAGAAAAAAAATGAGCTCCTTTGGCCTCTGGCTTTCACGAATTTTGTACAACAAAAAAGGCATGATTCCCTATCTCTTCTTCACTTTCTTCTTTCTATTAAATTTTTGGTGGTTTTTCAGAACAAAAAAATATTACAGAGACATTTCTGTATAAAAAGAGTAAATGTCTACAGATTTTCTGGAGGGGATTTTTGGCAGAATCTATAAAATAAAACATAGTTATATGCTTTATTCATTCTACTAGTTAATTATAGAAATTTGTCCTATATAAACATAAATATGTAAAAATATTTATGTAAAAAGGTATTAATTACATATATATTTTATCTGAGATATATATATATTTAGTTAAGAATCTGAAATAATCTAAATAAATAATGACAGGGGATTGATATCAACACCATAGGTAAGTTTTCTGTATCCTTGTTGTGTTGGATTATAAACACATATGGGCAGGAGAGAAATCTAACAGAAAGGCCCTTCCGGAGTTTCACTGGGTTAGGAGTCTCATGGAAAAGGAAAATTTTTCATCTGGTACCTAGTTTATGACCTACAGTGGGGTCACTGAATTGTGAAATTCTGGCTTTGTCAAAAGAAATCCCTGGATCATTTGTTACTTCAGACCTCAAATTCCAGTACTGAAAGGCAAATAGCCAATAAAAAAAGAAAGGAGCAGAAAATAAATTTAAAAATCCTGTGGAGCAATAGGTTCATCATTTTGGATTGAAGCCAGCAGATTAGCACCTTTAGAATGAAGATGTAGCAGTTCTGTCACCATATCTGTTTACATTTTGATCTTGGAATCATCTGTATTTTGCAATGCTGCTTTTCTCAGGCATTCTTTGGCCCTACCAGATATCTATTGCTATTTTGGTCCTTGACATGTCTAAAAGTTTTTAATCTCAGTCTTTATTAGGTTTAAAGAAGGGACCCCAGGGGCCACAACAAAGAGGATGCAAAGAACTAGTTGTCCCTGACTGCCTCAGTTTTATATTGAAAGAGACAGAGAGACAGAGAGATAGAGAGAGAAACAAAGGCATGTAAAAATGAACAAGAACATTTTACAGTTACATCAGTGGTTGTCTGTGACACCAGCATCCTGTCTCCTTTGGGCCACCTCTGAATTATTTTTCACAATTAATGGGAGAACTGAAGAAACAAATGGCAGAAAATTTAATTGCAGGTGCTAACCCTGAATACAATGCTTAAGGCAGAGAATTTAATCTGATGGCTTCATGTACTGAACCAAAATAGAAAGAAAACACCATGTGTTTATATTTTAATGATTTTCATTTTTAATTAGTGACTTCAAAGATTTTTAACAAACCTGAGTTTGGCCCCTCAAATACCATATAACGTTAATTAGAGTCCAAATTTCTCCAGTATTGTAAAGAATGCATTCAGGGCTTATTTCCCTTTGATTGACAAACATCTTAGTACCCTGTGACAAAATCCACTTTAGAACTTTTAAAAACACAAATGTTTTATAAATAAGATTTACATTTTGGTGACTCTGGTTTAAGATTTATTTAAAAGGTAACCACGTCCTCTTGGTTATGATGACATTTGTACCACACTCATTTGGCAAAATGCTCCAGAGAGATCATTTATGTTTAACAAAACACAGTTGGTGCAATCAAAGCTGTATTTTAATGTCCTCATTTGCAGTATTTTCTCATGACATTGGCCTCTGCTTTGGACACTGAGAAAAAAGAAACAAACACTCCACATCCTTTTTTTTTTTTTCTGTTTCTTCTGACATTTAGTAGTGTGCCATGATTTCAAAATATGACTTTTCATTTCTTTATACATGATGGTGTAGGCGCTTGCCTGGAGACTTTTTACATCAGTGAGTTTCCCAGTCAAGAAAGAGTAAGAGGAAACTAACACTGCCATGGGAGTTGACTCTGGGTCTGTCTAAGTGTTTGAAGGGAAATTTCCATCTTAATGACAGAAATGTATCCAATTCTTACATTAAAAGGAAGACTGGTGTAAAAGATCCAAGTTCAGTGGGAACACAATCATCATTTAAGCTGTGTGAACAACTGTCACCAATATGACTGGTACACCAGTGACCTCATTGGCCGAATAAACAATTACCCAAAGGTCATGTTGCTCCCACAGAATCATCATGGTCAAAACAATGAAAGTAATAGCCCAATGTGATAACAGTTTGACACTGAAACTCCCATAGCATGGCTTGAGAGAATTTAGTTTGAGAAATACAGTGGTGACTGACTGTGGCCATTAGCTTTTTCCTGTTGTGTGAGATTAATTTGTGACTGAGATTTATTAGCCTAAAGGAGGCTGGGGTTGATGAGATTTTGCTGATATACTGCGTAGAACACACATCAACTCAAAGAGAAAAGATGAAAAATTAAAATGATAAAGTTGCATTGCTAGCTTGTTGCTGAAGTAATTGAAGTGGCTCGTGTTGTGCTGTGCTGTGCTGGGTAGAAATAAAATATGTACAAATTTATCTAGATCGTCCTTCTGAAGAAAGGAACTACAAAATATTTTCCCTCTCTATTAATGTGTTGAGGAAATCTCCCAATTCTTGTTTGACAGTGATATTGAAGCAAAACGAAAATGAAACCCATTCAGAATAAGCTCCAGAAGTGAAGCCAGCTATTATCCATGGAAATAGGCATAAGGGTTAGCGTAGATAATTGAAATACGAGCATAATGTAAAAACAGCGTTTTGTCTGTTAGGTGAAACCACAACTCCATATAATTTCTTTTTAACAGAACTGAAATAGAAAAATGAATTCAATTTTTTTAACCCAACCAACTTCCCCTCTGATGGAGATTCTAATTATCAGTGAAATGCCTAAAAAATACATACAGACCAGAATATACAAAAAGGAATAAAAAAGCAAGGGCCATGACATTCATAAAGCACTAGAATATCAGCTCCACAAAAACAGGGATCTTTAGCTCACAGACACGTTCCACGTGCCTGGGGCTGTGCTGGCACATGAAAGGTGCTCAGTGGGTCTTTGCTGAATTAACAAAGTGCATGATCTTCTACTGCTGAGAACTGACCAGTTAGTGTGGACAAGACCACAAAAATTTCTTCACTTTTGAGAATCATCTGGCCAATAAATGTGTCACATGGAAATCTGGTGCTCTATGGAGTGTCCACCAGAACAGGACCCTGGATGGTGGACCACAACCCAAGTCTAGTGGGCATGGATTTTCCCTGAAGGCAGTGTGACTGGAGAAGTGACAATTCCCCCACACCCACCACCTCCAGAGTTGCAGGGCTTTCAGAGTTGGGAGACCTTCTCCCTCTGAAGCCCATGATGATATTCCAGGACTGTTCTACACCACCTCGATTCTTTAGTTCTTCAGTTACTCGAAGATGTAACATTGACCAGGTATTACAGGTCCTTCACAGAACTGAGCAAATGAGAGTCTAGACATCACTGTCTTCCCCACCCTTGTTTTAACCTAGTATTCTCATGCAAGTGAAACAAGGTTCAAATCAGCAAGAGGCCATAAGCGGGAAAAAAAAAAAGCACAAAAAAAATTTTCAGGGAGATTTATAAAAGCTAACATGATTCACTTTAGTGAGTGAAGGCAGGAGCTGAGTGCATGTATGAGAATCCAGCTTTTGCAGGAGGCATGGGAAAGGTCTTTCTTGTACCAATGGGAATCATTTCCTCCCACTTCAGACTGCCCTCCACATGACCTTGATAGCAAACCAGCAGTCTCTATCCCCAAAGTGCGTTTACCTTCAACGCCCCAGGGAAAATTGAGACCTTAATCCTGAGAACACTCTATCACCGTTTTAGTATCTATTTATTTCAGTTCTCCTCACAGGAGCCTGTGTTCCAAAGCGCACCCAGAACATTCTTCCCATTTCCTGAATGAAGATTCAGCTGGCATTATGGCCTTGCTCTCTCCCAAGACAGCCCCGATGACAACAGGGAATACCTAAGACCCTTCTCTGCATCAGTCTCTAGAAGGGCATCAAAGTCTCAAACTGCCCAGGACTAAAGAAGCTTCTCACCAACAGAGGAATGGCTAAGAGTGCCGGTTCTGGAAATTTATTAGCTGTGTGACCTTGGGCAAGTCACCTAATTATCGTGAGGCTTATTCTGTTCATGTGTTAAGTGGAAATACAACAGGAACCCTTCTGAAGGTTTTTATGGTGATTAATTGTAAGATACTTGGCACAAATAAAGTACTGATACATGCTACAACTTGGATGAGCCTTGAAAACATTATGCTAAGTGAAAGACACCAGTCATAAAGACCACACACTCTGATTCCATTCATATGAAGATGCATTATAGAGAAATCTGTACAGACAGAAAGTAGATTAGGGGTTGCTCAGGGCTGGTGGTTGAGATGGAGGGAGAGGATGGGATAGCTAAAGGTACAGGATTTCTTTTGAGGTGATAAAAATGTTCTAAAATTGACTGTGGTGATGGTTGCACATATCCATGAAGAAACTAAAAACTGTTGAATTCTACACTTTTTAAATGGAAGAATTGTAAGTAAATGAGTTATATTTCAATAAAGCTGTTTCTAAAAAGATACTTAGCACAGTGCCAGCCACATATCTAATATTTGAAAAATGTCAGTCATTATCATTTATTAATTCACTCAACAGATATTTATTAAGTTTCTAACATAACTCTGGCACTTCTAATATAACTCTGTTCTTCTTGTTCTTGTTCTTCTCACCATTCGTATACCATTTTTACATTTGAAACTTTGCATGTGTGTGAAACATGCAAAGCTTTTAATAATGCAGTTAAAGTCCATAATGTTATTTTGACTAAACTGCTTCCTTGAAAAGGTAAAATTAATTTAGATGAATAAAATGTTTTAGATGTAAAGTTTTTACCTGAGAAGTAGTCACTGAAACCCTGGAACCTTATAGGCACCTTGAGAATACCAACAAAAAATGTCTTAATCTATTCAAAACTAGAGTTAATTTATTTATAGTCAACTTAGAAAGTTTTCTAAATGAGAAATACATAATTTAGTGACAGCAGAGCAGTTCTGTTTCTGTAGATTTTAGCATTTCATATTTAAAAACACAGAAATAAAATTCTGCATTGAATGGTTTAAGCCCAATAACAAAATCTAAAAGCCATATTTGAATCTCAGAAGACATGAGACAATTATTCTAAGTAGCTCTACAAATGCCATCATCCTACTATATTTCCCATGACTTTCATAAAATAATAAAATTCTGCTTCCTCTTGCCCTTCTCTCCACCAGCAATCGCTCTCACGTCCATCTTCCACCAAAGACTGCAGGTAATGGGTAAAATTTGTAACCAAAAAAATTAAAGAAAAGAGAAGGGAAAAAAGGGCTCTAAAAATCTATGTCCAAATGGGAAATTCTTTTACGAAAAACATTTGGATGTGCTTCAGCAAGTGCAGAGATTTAAATTGTGTTGGGTTATTGCCAAGGTGGCACGCACTGGGGCCCTGAGCACAAAAGAGAACAAAGAAGCAAACTAAAAAGTCAAAGCAGCCAGCCGCCAGATCGCCCCCTGTGAATCGTAACTCTACTTTTTATTTCAGATCAGATAGGCTGCTCACCAGAGCGCTCCCTCAACTTTCTAGTAAATTCTCAGAAGCCAGGGCCAAATGGAAAGCATTGAAGGCACCTGTAAAACCCAATTTCTCCCAGAGATTCCCTGACACCTTGGCAGCTGTGGTCGGAACCCAGACGAAAAAGTAAGTCTGTGCTGGTGAAAGATTTTTATGTTAAAATACTGCTCTCCGGGTGTCCTCGCTTTTTCCATAAACACTCCATGGGTTTGTCCCTTCACACTGTTTTCAAACCACCAAGAGCCACTGAAATAAGGAGGAAAATTGCCCTAAAAATATAGTATTCCAGGCAGTATTTTTTCCTTATGGACATATTCAGGATTCCTTCCCAAGCAGATTCTGAAGCAAAACAAAGTAAAGAAATTGAAAAGACTAAAAGAGTAGGAATTAACTCAAGGTCTATGGACAAACGTCCATGGGGATCACACTCATTTCTTTTCTCCTTGAATACATGGCTAACTTACTTTGCCTGCTATATTAATAACAGTAAATTTAAATCATTAAAAAATTTTAAATTCTTTATAGAAGAAAACTGATGGTTTCATTTTCATAGATACACCAGTCTACATAAAGCAAAATAATAATATAATAATAATAATCAGAGTGAGTTTTTCCTTCTATTAAGACAAAATTTTTTGATAAATTTCCTGTTACTGATATAACTATGTCCTTGTAAACAGAACTACATTTATCTTAATACACTTATTTGTCAGGAATTCTTTTTTTAATTGCAGTATAGTTGATGTACAGTATTATATAAGTTACAGGTGTACAATATAGTGATTCACAAGTTTTAAAGATAATACTCCATTTATAGTTATTATTAAACATTTGCTATATTCTCCGTGTTGTACAATATTCTTGACAAATGCCTTCTTCCTATGGTTTTAGCCTTATGATAGCTTGCTAGCTCAACCCTAAGTTTCTTGAGGAAAGTGACTGCTTTTTATTACTATTTATTTTTATTCCTCTTCCCTCACACAGTATCTGGCACATAGTATGCTTCAGAAATTGCTTCTGAAATAGTGAATTATCATCTGAGTTACTGATGTGTACTTGGCATCATTTTAGAGATCTATGATCAGTTAAAGCAACTTCTCTCATAAAACGTCAGCTTAAACCATTACAAACTTTCATAGATTGATGCCCAAATTATGATTGAGAAGGAATTTACTATGCTTCCCCTTTCACTAGGTTTTGACAGTTGCTGGGAAAGAGGAAAGTCATTCATGGTCATTTTATTCCATTTCAGCAAAATATTTCCTGTTACTTTGGGGGATTATAATGCGATGAGACTATCCTAGCTGGTCTATTAACTTCCCTCAAAATTGTACTTGCCCACTATTTCCCATTGTACTCCCAGATCCAGAACCCCACTGTCAAATGAACCCAGAACAGGGTAGATAGATATGCAAATACAGGCCCTTCCTCTTTGCTTGCAATCGAAGTGCTGGCAGTGAGCCTGGAATGAGTGAAATGCGTGCCCAGGGCTCCTGACAATTGCCCACATTCTGTCTCTCTTTCTCTTTCACATGCTTCATTCTTTGCTTTCTGTTAAGGATATGTATTGACTTTGTGGAACCACTGCAGCGAGCTGTAAATGATGCATTTAATGAAAAATCCTTGCCTAGCACTCTGAAAGAGAACACAACAACGTAGGGCAATCATTGCTGGGCAGTGGGGGGTGTTGGAATATCACATTCATCAGTTTCACCGGCAAGACAGATGTACTAATTGGCAATATTTCAAGGGTGTGTAGTAAAAATATTAACTAATATGTTAATCATATTCATTATTTGCTGTTTCTCCTGTCCCTGTCATGGTAATCCTTTATTCTTTAAAGATTGGTGACTCTTTTGTCTGAATGCCCCAAATCCCATATCCTGAAAAGATGCACGAAAGGGTTTTGAGTGACTACTCTTTTGGAGGAATTATATTAAAATTTTGATTTCCACGGAGCTCTGTAGTTATTGCTACCATCCTTGTATTTCAACACTGAACTTCAGGTTATTGAAAAAATAATTTTTCTTCCAGTTTCTCTTTCTTTCTATTTCTCTCTTAAAAACAAACAAAATAAACAGGACTTGGCCTTTTGTGACAATGCCAGGAAGTACAATCTGAGTGACAAAGTCCAACTGAAATAGGCACCTGATGGTGACAGAGAATCTGCATAGCAAAGCCTGGTTTAAATGAGACTGGAGGTGCTCCCCAGGGCCCCGAGGCTCCTGCCCCATCCTTCACACCAACGGTGGAGGAACGTGCTCTCGCTGGATTTCATTTTCTCCGGGATGACGACACATAGTGCCCTGGCACGCTGAGAGTGCACTTCCTGTGGGAGCCTGACTCACATCCACCAGCTGGTGTGTTAAGAGACGAACTCCGTTACTGAACAGCCCTGAGACAAGAGCGACAGGTGCAGCCAACAACCGCCACAGGGTAACAGCCCAGGACTCTTTCAGCTAGCTCTTCGTCCTGCAATCTGGTGAGCTGGAGCTCTGCAGGCTTGGGGAGAAGAGCTGGTTTTGTGATAACAGCCTGCAGGTGCACATGCCAGCTCACCTTTGATGGAGCAGGCTATCTAGCTGTCCCCCACGCTAGACAGAACTCACAAACGTACCAGTCACCTTGTGTTCATATTACCTGAGACTTGTCCCCCTGGAGACAGTATCTTCCTCTGATGCTCCAGTTTTCAATTACTTACTCATCTCATGAACAGTCTGTCCAAACTGCAGCCCATTATTTGTTCTTAATTGACATTACTATTCACTATATTAAGAAACAAACTTTCTAGAGGTCTTTTTTTTTGGCATAATCCAACCACTTGAGCACATTTCCAAGTGAAGACAAAAATATTCTCTGTATGACACCTAAAGACTTGGCCAGTTCCGATGGGGAAAAAAATTAGTCAACTATGGTCTGGGGGTCGTCGAAATGAAATAACTGGTTGACAGGATTTTGTTGTTGTTTGTTACTTTGGCTTGACATAGAGTATGAGTTACAGAAATGGTCACTCATTTTTTTCTATTTATGTCTAACTTTGACAGGTTTCCTGGAGTCTCCTGAGTGGCATGCTGTATCTCCAGCCATCCTAGAGCATGCCTGAGTCTTCAGAGAAACCTAATTAAAACTGTGGTTAGAAAAATCTTACTTTTAACGTATCTAATCATAGAAATGTTATCATGTGGAGATCCATACAGGATGACTAGGATCCTTTTACATCCAAATATCAGAGGATTCCTTGTGTTTATAATTTTTAAAATTTAAATAACTCCCTCCATTTCCTATCACTGGATAAATTATAAAAAATAATTCATATATAATTTACAGATTTATATTTTTTCCAAAACTGTATTTCTAGAAATATGCTGCATCAATTTCTTACAAACTCAGTATGCTCATATTCTATTTTATTTAAGTCATCACTTGTTCTATCTGTACTTTTCTATTTGTTTTACCCATCTTACTAGTACTTCTGGAGTCTATTAAATCACTCATGGTCTTCCACATTTAAGCTATACCAAGCTAAAGGGATGTCACCACCTCAAATGTCGTTTTCACGTATTGTACTTTCTCTTGAAAAAGAACCTTCTTTTGGTCACTCTACATGCCTCTTCTTTCCCTGATAATCTTGCCTGCTTGACTTGAAAATATTTTACTGTGTGATACGTGGGGAGATGGGGTGTTGTTGTCGCTTCCTCCTGCCACTTTTCCTAGGTGAACGGAATCTCCTCAGGAGCATTACGTTGGCTTCCTGCAGAAACCTGCTGTATAAAACACCTTCTATGACATCAATACTCTGTCCTAGTTTTTCTATTTCCTGAAGCTTTTTAAGGATGATTTGAATGTTCTCACTCTAAATCCCTCAATTTCTGTCTTATAAGTACTAACCTTCTTTGACACTTCCTTGTGAAACTTTGCTGGTTTTCCCTGTAAGAAATTCAGCCTTTATCTCCCCGTTGCATCGTCTCCCTCGCCACATCCCTCTAGCTGCCAGTCTCCTCCTGCTTTCCAAAACATTTGTTCTCCTGCAGACATTCCTTTATGTAGGCAGGTAAAACAAGAAGCCGGCCCCCCAGTCATCACATTTCACTCCCCTAACAGAGAATCGTACAAAATCCAGTAGCAACTCATCACTACTTGTAGCCTGTAGCAAAATGTGTCATTAAATTTGCCCAGATTTCCCATAGGGCTCAACATAAAATTTTCAACAAACAAAATTAAAAATGTGTTCTCTAATAATTGCTTGTGAATGTCCAATATTTTTTTCTACATCTTTATTTCAATTTCTATTTAATTTTACCTCTTATATCATTCTAAACTGCATGCCCAAACTCCTATTATCCTTGCCCTGGTTGAAAGAATTTTCAATACTTTCCATTTTCTTACATTTTTAGGATTTATCTCTTTGTCTGAGGATCACACAGTCAGTTTTCCTGGCATAATTCTTACATTTCATATACTGACTCTTCTTTTTTCCTATTACTAATGGGACATATGTTATTATGGGATTTAGGCTACCCAATACTTCTTTTCCACCTTTACAATCCATCAACCTTAAATGAGATAACTGGTTATCTCCCTGGCTTTTGCCTCTGAAAAAAATCCAAACTCCACAATATGACGAGGGCTATAACACACCTCTCATTCTTGTAATTTTTTTCCTCTCCACCATTGAGAGTAAAGATGGATGCCTTTCACTTCTGTGTAGACTCTTCATACATTACAGTAACTTGGCTGGGACCTACAGCTTTGAATGATCTTAAAGAAAAACTGTGTTTGCCGGATCCAAAAGTTGTTCTCAGTCTAAACCTAACAGAATTCCTTCCTTTGGCACCTTCCCTTGTTTTCTTCCCTAAGACCAACATCAGTCATCTGTCTGCCGCCACATAAACAAGATCTGGAGAAGTGCTTAGAAACTTGTTTAACACTCTTTGGTATTGCCAAGCTTTACAGGAGACAGAATTCTCCCACAAATTCTGGGTAATCAGCATTGGAAATATCCATGAAATCACATTTTACTACCTGCCTTATCCTCCTTCTCTCTACAGATCATCTCATTTCCTTCCCGTGTGCCACGAAGAACTCTGAATGTTTGTTCTTCCCAGCTTCAAAAATGCAGAAAAAATCCATCTAAGTTAGAATTGTTTGCCATCCCTAAGAACTTGATCACATTGCTAACTTGGAGCTGAGAGTAAATGATATTTCAAAAGACACTGTCAATACTGTTCTTTGCAGAACTGTTTCAATGGCAGGAAACTAACTGCTTCCTTTAAAACATTCATACACACACACACACACACACACACACACACACACATCTCCGTACACTCAGACCCTCTTAGAACATTCTCTCTTGGTGATTATGCCTGTCCTCTAAGCCTAGAGTATCTGGGCTTGACTTTATGAAGTAAGCTGGGTTTACCCAGTGAAAACAGTGGGATGATGAGGAAAATCCCCAAAAGCAGGTGCCTCTCAAGGAAACGGAGTCAGGACAACAAAGTCCAGCTGACCCTCCTGTTATGGAGACGCTACCTCTTCCCCACTCTCAGAGCTTGAAGGTTTCTTTGGCATGAACTGCTTTACTTCTTTGGTCTTTCTTCCATCATTTCTCCACCACCTTTAATCTCAGAGTGTAGCTCTTCCTGCTCTGGAAACGGTTCTTAAAAGTACTTCACTATTCACGTTACTAACTCTTTCAGCACATTTAATCTATTTGTTTTCCTCTCCAGTCAAGCACCCCCGTCTCTGCTTGCAAATCAGATGGATTTGCCATTGCTTGACTTTTCTTTCTCCATCAACTTCATCCTACATATAAATCTTCCTTTATTGCTCTTTGATTCCTGTTATTCATTCATGATCAATTTCTTCATTGCTTTCCTATACAAATAAATTTCTTCTTTGAAAGCCTTTAGTCTCATCCCGTCTTGTAAACATTCCGTCTCTCTTGCTGAATTAAGACATGTTCCACCCTTCTATGACTTTTTAAATAGAATTTCGGCTTGTATTTTTTAATTTTAACATATTCTAAAGTGAACTTATTCTTCCACCACAGATATTAACTAAATTTTCCAGATTCTTCAAATTAATTTGACTTTTATCTTTAAAATATAAGGAAAAATGCAGTATTCATTCAGAGGTTAGGAAATGTTTTTCAAAAACCCTTTATTTACTGCCTATATCTAATAGATACTGTACTAGATACTTGAGATATTCAGATGATGGAAAGACCTACTGTCCACACCCTACTGTGAAGCTAGACGTACAAAGAAACAACTGCATCCAGTGAAACACGATGGACCAGAGAGGTGGACCCAAGAGGTCTCCTTTAGTAGGAAGTGATCAAAGAGGTCTCAAAAGAAGAGGAAGTGAAGTGCTGAAGATGGAGCTGAAGTTTGCCAATCAGCTAGCCACAGAGAGAGTGGGAAAGTGGACAAGAGAGGGCCATCGGTGACTTAACTCTGACCCCAACCCTAACCAGCCCATTCCTAGCCATAAACTTAATGCTACTGGCAAGCGTCATCAAACCACACGCCTAATTTCCTAGTGCGCAGGAACGCGCAGGCTGAGCGCTGCCCTTACCCCACACCTGGCTAGCTCAGCCTCCAGCAGCTTCCCACCTTCCTGAATCACCTGCCTTACAGTTTCTGTACAGGCATGCATGACTTAGGTTCCCAAGGCTTTCCCCCTCTTCTTCTGTTTCTCCTCTCCTTTATTCTAATCTCGGGGATTAGGGTCCCATGTCCTACAGATTAATCACTTTCATTGTCTTGGGTCTCCCACTCCCAGCTCATGACTGCCAAAGGACTCTCCTTTCCTTTCTCCCATTGCGGACCTGTCCTTTCTGGAGCAGTGGATTCTCAGCTCCTTTGTTCAGCAGGAACTCTCTTACTGGCACTGTCCTTGACAGCTCTTCTGGCTCATCTTTATGGTATTCACTGCCCTTCCATGACTCTCTTTCCTCCCCATCAACCCTGTATTTTTTTCCCCGTATTTTCTGTGGCCCCTAGTACTATCTCGCCTTCTACCTCTAGGTGGCGCTGTTGCATCGGTAAGGGCAGGTGGCACGAGCTCTGTCCTTTGCAGTTTCATTCCGGACTGCCCTCGGCTGCAGATAACACGCTTCTTCCTCACAAAAACTCTACACCATCTATATAAAGAGATCATTGCTGTGCCCTTGTTCGCCACACCTGAAAGACTTCTGCTAACAGTGTATTTACTGGAATCATTTCTTAAACTGCACCCATAATCCATTTGTCTTTGGACTCTGGTAAAATTAGTTAACCTCGCTAAGCCTCACTTTCCTCATCTATGGGGATAATAGTAGTAGACACCTTAAACTGTGATGATACAATTTAAATGATATAATGTAAACAAATGTTAGGCACCATCTCTGTGCCATAGTAAACAAGCAATAAACGCTAGATATTATTATCATTGGTGTCATCGTCAACATCATCAGCTCTGTCATATACAAACTGTAGTCCTTCTTTGTTCTTTAAGTGAAAAATTCCTGGAATGTCATTCTAATTCACTCTTCCCTGGGGTTTGATTCTCTATCCCTAAATACTCTTTTTCTTTTCCAAAAATATCACCATCCCAAAAGAAGCCTCAATTGCTTCAGTCCCACTGTTTTATTTCTGGAAAGAATGGTGAGAATTTTTAGTCCTAAACATGCTAAGTAAAATCACAACAAATTTCTCCCAAGTCCTATCCCTTTTTCTCCTATAAGATCTCCAGAATAAATCCATATTCTCTATTGATCTAAAGCTCACATCAAACTTCTTATTGGGAAAAATTTGGTTTATTGAAAAATATTTCCCTTGGGTTCATCCTAATTGAGCTGATAGGGTGCACAGCCATATAACCTCTTGTTGGACGGCTGTTTCCCCCCCCCTTGTTAAAAGAGTCCTTGCAACAAATGTACCTCTGATGCCATGTTTATGGTGCTCTCTTCCTCTTTCACAAACTTCCCAGATTTTCTTTACTTCTCTATTTATTCTATTCCTTTCTACCTATAATACGTGAGAGGCAAAACAGACAAAGCATCCATTAGGAGTGAAATCATTCCCTTCCTTTCCCTCCTCATTCTCTGATTCCTCACCCTTCCTCACCTCCACCCAGCTCTTCCACATTCTGCTGTCTCCTCCTCTTCAAGTTCCCACTGTAATGGACTCTAACCTAGCTAAAAAGTCAGATCCAAATGCCTCTGTTCCCAAACAGGACACACATGCAGATAACTGACCCCAAGAAGTTGTAAGAACAGGACCCACCGCAAGCTCTAACTGCCTTCATCTACTCCTTAGGCCACTTTTGCAATTTTTGTAATATCTACAACCTCTTTCTGGTACATCTCTCACAGCTGAAACTGTTTTGAGATCCTGACCACACTGGGAGGTAGTTTCATCAGATGTTAGATTTATAGATGAGAAAATGCAATCAAAAGAAAAGGAGAACTTTGCCTAAGTTCCATCTGATAATAGAAACAGCAATAAATTCATGATCTCACCACTTTTCCAATTAAGAAAAAAGGGGCCCTTTTCAAATATTCTCAGTGGGATGGCTCAGTGCACGCTGCCCTCCTGTGAAAAACATTCAATTTCCATTCTTTTGTCTCTCCCCTCTGTGTATCCCACACTGACAAAGCTTGCTCCTCCTTGCAAGAGCAAGAATCAGACTGATTGGTTTTATAAAGTTGATTTGGTTCACGAATCCACATGAAAAGGAGAAATATCCTATATTCACATGGAGAGGAAAAATGGTGTGACTTTGGGCAAGTTCTTTCAACCATCTTTACCTCAGTTTTCTCAATAATAAAATAAGAGGGCTGAGTTTGACTGTCTCCAAGACCCCTTGTATTGGAACATTCTGTGATATTATTATTTTAACAATGATACAAATGATACTGAAGACAATATTTCAATCTCCTTTCTTGACAAACATATTAAGTGGGATTTATCCCAGGGATGCAAGGATTCTTCAATATATGCAAATCAATCAATGTGATAGCAAATCAATCAATGTGATACATCACATTAACAAATCAAGGAATAAAAACCATATGATCATCTCAATATATGCAGAAAAAGCTTTCCACAAAATTCAACACCAATTTATGATAAAAACTTTCCAGAAGATGGGCATAGAGGGAACCTACCTCAACATAATAAAGGCCATATATGACAAACCCACAGCAAGCATCATTCTCAATGGTGAAAAACTGAAACCATTTCCACTAAGATCAGGAAGAAGACAAGGATGTCCACTCTCACCACTATTATTCAACATAGTTTTGGAAGTCTTAGCCACAGCAATCAGAGAAGAAAAAGAAATAAAAGAAATACAAATTGGAAAAGAAGAAGTAAAACTGTCACTGTTTACAGATGACATGATACTATACATAGAAAATCCTCAAGATGCCTCCAGAAAGCTACTAGAACTAACCAATGAATTTGGTAAAGTTGCAGGATACAAAATTAATGCACAGAAATCTCTAGCATTCCCATAAACCAACAACAAAAAATCAGAAGGAGAAATTAAGGAAACGCTCCCATTTACCACTGCAACAAAAAGAATAAAATACCTAGGAATAAACCTGCCAAAGGAGGTGAAAGACTTGTACTCAGAAAACTATAAAACACTGATGTAAGAAATCAAAGATGACATAAACCGATGGAGAAATATAACATGTTCTCTAATTCTTCACAGAATTAGAACAAAAAATTTTACAATTCGTATGGAAACACAAAAGACCCTGAATAGCCAAAACAATCTTGAGAAACAAAAAAAGGAGCTGGAGGAATCAGGCTCCATGACTTCAGACTATACAAGGCTACGGTCATGAAAACAGTATGGTACTGGCACAGAACAGAAACATACAACAGCAGTACAGGATAGAATGCCCAGAGATAAACCCACGCACATATGGGCACCTAATTTATGACAAAGGAGGCTAAAAAAAAAAGATAACCCTCAGAAAGGGAGAAAATATTTGCAAATGAAACAACAGACAAAGGATTAAGCTCCAAAATATACAAACAGCTCATGGAGCTCAATAATCAAAAAAAACAAACGATCCAGTTAAAAAATGGGTGGAAGACCTAAATAGACTTTTCACCAAGGAAGACATACAGATGGTCAAGAGGCACATGAAAAGATGCTCAACATCACTAATTATTAGAGAAATGCAAATCAAAACTACAATGAGGTATCACCTCACACCAGTTATAATGGGCATCATCAGAAAATCTACAAACAATAAATGCTGGAGAGGGTGTGGTGAAAAGGGAACCCTCCTGCACTGTTGGTGGGAGTGTAAATTGATACAACTATGGAGAACAGTATGGAGGTTCCTTAAAAAACTAAAAAAAGAAATACCATATGACCCAGCAATCCCACTACCGGGCATATACCCTGAGAAAACCATAATTCAAAAAGAGACATGTACCACAATGTTCACTGCAGCACTATTTACAATAGCCAGGATATGGAACCAACCTAAATGTCCATCGACAGATGAATACATAAAGATAAAAATTTTTCATAAATAGGTAAATATTACTCAGCCATAAAAAGAAAAGAAATTGAGTTATTTGTAGTGAGGTGGATGGACCTAGAGTGAAGTCATACAGAGTGAAGTAAGTCAGAAAGAGAAAAACAAATACCGTACGCTAATGCATATATATGGAATGTAAAAAAAAAAAAGGTTCTGATGAACCTACTTGCAGGGCAGGAATAAAGAGGTAGACATTGAAAATGGACTTGGAGGACATGGGGTGGGAGCGCAAAGCTGGGGCGAACTGAGAGTAACATTGACATATATACATTACCAAATGTGAAATAGTTGGCTGGTGGGAAGTAGCAGTGTAGCACAGGGAGATTGGCTTGGTGCTTTGCAGTGACCTAGAGGGGTAGGATAGGGAGGATGGGTGGGAGGCTCAAGAGGGAGGGGATAGGGAGACATGTGTATGCATATGGCTGATTTGCTTTTTTGTGCAACAGAAGCTAACACAGTATTGTGAAGCAATTATACTCCAATAAAGATCTATTAAAAAAAAAAAAAAAAGAATGACACAGCCCGAAGACATGATATAAACTGATTAGAACCAAATGGGTCCAAGATGGCGGACAAGTCGACTTCCACTAGACCTTGAGCCTCAGTAGACGCTCACTGTAACACATCAGCAAGCTAAATGACACGCCCACAGGCACCACGACAGTTCTAAGACTGACCATAAGGATTAAAACGTGGGTGGTGGCCCAATTCTGGGAAATCCCCGCCCCTTCCTGAAATAGCTGGAATACTCCTCCCACTCATTAGCCTATGAAATTACGCACCCCTATAAAAACTGACAACCTCATACCCTGGTGCCTTTTCTCCCCTTCTGAGGTGGCCCACACTCTGTCTGTGGAGTGTGTTTCTCTCTAAATAAATCCATTTCTTACCTATCAAAAAAAAAATTATAGAAACACATGTATAACTCTTTTATTAATAATAGTGGGTCATCTTTAATGTATGCTTACTATGTGCCAGATGGTGTTAAACAATTTTTGTGGGTTATCTAATTTAATCCTCATAAGAACCCTATGTAGTTCTATTTATGCCCACTTTACAGATGAGGAAATGTAGGCACAAGATTAAATAACTTGCTCAAGGTCACGGGCAAGTAGCCAAGCCAAGGTTCAAATTCAAACAGTGAGACTTCAGGAGCAGCCACCATGTTCCACTGCTTTCACTTTCTTAATGCTCTTCAATGAAAGAAAAATATGTAATTAGTGGCTATTAATTTTTTCAGATACAACACTAATCCTCTAATTTAAATCATGTACAACTTTGCCTTTAGTAGGTTATCAATAAGCACTTTTAGACCTGTTTCTTGCAATTATTTGTTGCATAAGGACTTCAGAATAATGTCAAGAATAACAAATAGTTTTTACTTACAAAGGGGCTGGCAAGTTGAGTTTCCTTCATCTGTAAAACCTCTCCACATAAAATTAGTCATCCTATTTTATACCTTATTTTTAGGCTGCTTTATGTTCTCTTAACATTTGGTGCAGTTGAATATCAAAAATCACAGCAATTCTATGTCTGGGGAGTTACTTACCAGAGGCTCATATTCAAATATTAATTTATAGTCCATGCTAATTTTAGGAATTGGTGCTTTTTTAAATAACATACACCTTGCCCAGCTTTTAAAGGATTTGTTATGAATCAGGAGTGATCATTATGCATATGTGTCATGCTGAGTGTCCATGTGAGTTGAACGGTGAATATATTTTAAACATTTTTTTCTGCCATTTACTCTCTTCTTCGAAAAAGCATCAAAACTAAATGATAGGCCAAACCCATATGTTGCTAAAACACAGAAATCCCCACTCAGTTACTGAAAATTTACATTTTTTATATGAAGATACAATGTTTAATATTATTACTACTATCATTTTTGAATTATTAACTCATCTCACATAACACTTGCAATACAAATAACAATAACGAAAGTAAAAAAGAAATCAAACACGTTCCTCCAAAAGACATGCCACTTGAAAGTGAACTATAAAAATGAAAAATTTTAAATGATTGTTTTGTTTCAGCAAAGCACAATTTGGGTGTCTCGGACAAGGTTATAAACACACACTATGATTTTTGTGCATTCATGCAGTGTTTCACCATGGGAGATGCTAGCGGCCCTTCTAGGAGTACTATCTGAGGGACTGCACAGAAAGCTTAATTTAAAACCATCAGCCTCTTCACTGTACCCAGAATGATATAATCAAAGGACATACACTCTGCCTTCACACCACTAAAGCTGTCACGAATATTATATTCAGGCCAAGATTTGGTATTTTATAACAAAACACATTTCTGTAGTTGAATCTAGGACATGACACAAACCATAACTCATGTAGTCTGGAGCATCATGTACCCTAATATTTAATAATAAATCCAAAATAGTAAGCATGCTGGTTATCCTTCTGTATTAGTTTTCTATTGATGCTATGACAAACTACCACAAGTTTAGGGACTTAAAACAGCACCAATTTATTATCTTACGGTTCTGGAGGTCAGAAGTCTCGTGTGTCACTGCGATAAAAATCAAGGTGTCAGCAGAGCTGTGTTCTCTGCAGGATCTCAGGGAAAATGTTTCCTTGCCTTTCTCAGCTTCTGGAGTCTACTTCCATTCCTTTGCTCTTGGCCCCTTCCACCATCTTCAAAGCCAGCAATGGCCAGTAGAGTCTCTCATATCACATTACTCTGCCTCTGCCTCTTCCGTCTCCCTTTTCTACTTTTAAGGTCACTTGTGATTACATTGAGCCCATTTGGATAACCCAGGATAATCCCCCTGTTAGAATGTCAGCTGTTTAGCACACCGAATTTCCCTTGCCATGTAACCTAACATAGTCACAGGTTCTGGGGATGAGCGCTTGGACATCTTTGAGGGACCATTATTCTGTCCACCACACCTTCTAAAGAATTAAAAGGAAACCTTGATAAAATGTCCTGAAGTTCACATGCGAAGTTTTTTCAGACCTCAGAGAGGAGACATATTCTAGGCATGAGGCTTTCCAGCTGTGCCAACCATCAGGTCCACCAAATTTTTGCATCTTCTCAGACATTTCTATAATCAGAAGTCATCTTCAACCCCAGACATGCTCTTTTTTCCAATGCCAATTAATAAGGGACACAGGAGAATTTTTGTAGTTTGCCTACCAAAATCCAGCACTAGCCAGGATCAATATTTTGCAATTCCTCATTTTCTCTGATGCCCCACATCAACTGTTTTTTATTCCATTCAGCAAGTGATTATCTAATGCCAACAAAATCCCTGGCACTGTGCTAGGTGCTGAAATATAAATACAAAGAGAAAAAACGCAAACCATACTCTTGAGGAGCTCACTGTGTGTATTGCATATGCATATATGCATGCATGTGTGTACGTGTATACGCAAGTGTGCCTGTTTGTGTGCATGTGTATATGTGGTGTGTGCTTACGTGTGCATGTGCGTGTGTGAGAGAGAGAGAGAGTATTGTTGAGTGAGACTGGAGCATCTAGGACGGGCAGAAAAAAACATTATTTCAATGTACTGTTGACACACACACTATGATTCTTTTCTATCTCTACTTCCCTTTTCCGGTCCTGCTGCCACATGCCTGGTCCAGGCCATTATCACATTTTGCTTCAGCTACTGTGAGTCTCCCGGCTGGTCCCCATCCTTTCAGTCTCCCACCTCCAAAACATTCCACACTCAAATATAAACACAGCTGTAGCTGCATCACTCCCTGGCTCAAAAGTGATACCTTCTTCATTGTCTATGGAAAAAGATACACATTTCTCCATATGCTATCCAAGGCCCTCCGGGCTCCACCTGCCTTTCTCATTTTATGTCCTTTTAATGTCATGCGTACTTGGGCTGATTGCAATCACAGCAGTCCCTCAAAATCGTCCTGTGCTTTCCCAGGCCTCTCTCTACCTCTGACCATTGAAGGCCCCTCTACCCTTTCCCTATATCCAAATAATATCCATTCTTCAGAACCTAGACCAACCATCACTCCTTCCATGGAACATTCTTCTGTCCCTCCTCCACTGAAAATAATCTCTCTACCTGGGGCTCCGACAGCATTTCATTTTTTATTCTTTAATAAAAACTATTCATTTCTGCCTTAGATCTTTCACTTTGCTAAATATCAAGGCCCCTCTCCCAGATTATAACTTCCTCGAGAGGAGCCCCTGGTTTTATGTCTCTTTGAAACATCTACAATAACTGGCGCAGCACCTTGTCCATAGCAAGGACACTGTACTCAAGTTTG
Organism: Neophocaena asiaeorientalis asiaeorientalis; assembly: GCF_003031525.2. NCBI lineage: Eukaryota > Metazoa > Chordata > Mammalia > Artiodactyla > Phocoenidae > Neophocaena > Neophocaena asiaeorientalis. Next base: position 13,615,802 of record NW_020174135.1, on the reverse strand, counting down.
TCAGATTCCACGGAATGGATCAGCAGCGTGATCTTCCAGAATGCTGTCACAAGCACTGCATGTTTTATGGCTAGTTCTCCTTGGAGGTGATGGTCGGTGGGTGCATTTTTCTCTATTATATTCACAAACACGGTGAGACAGACAGGAATTGACAGACATCCAGAGTGAGGGAACCAATTTCTTCTGAGAATGACTAAAAGTCACTGATTAACCCACAAATTTGAAGGCCAGAATGAATGTGTATGTTACACAAAAACAAAAGTAAGGTTACACAGAACCTCAAATGGCCTTGTAAGTCAATCTAGAAGCATCACCTGATTTCTACATCAATGCTACAGAAAATAAAGAACGTACAGAACATATAGAATTAACAGGAATTCCTGATTTTGTGAATGTGCATGTGTGTCCAAAACAACTGTTTCATAATAAATATTTATGGTAAGACAGGCTATGAAGCCACGCAAGTGTTTTTAGTTGCCATTGTTATCAGTTCTACTACATAATTATCATCTCAAATCCAAAAATATCTTGAATGGGTAATACTGAATAATCTAGATCATGAAATTCCATTAGAAGGGTATTAGCTGACTCAAGAGACTAATTATAATGAGGTATTGAGCTGCTTATCCACTCATCTCAATTGTAAAACCATAAACCACGCCGTATGGGCAGTGGCTGCCAATCAGGGTCATGTGGAATAGTGAAAATAGCATCGAACAAGGAACAGGCGCCCCAGCTCTGTCATTAACTCTGTGACCTTGGGAGCCCTTAATAGAGATCATCCCATAGGAGAAAAGCAGATCCCTTCCTTAGAAAAATACAGCTATACTAGCAGCTGATGCTGCCCATTCACAGAAAACACTCTTAAAACTGCAGAAAGATTGCACACACACACACGTTCACTCACCTTTCCCAGACTAATACCTTCCTGCTTAATGGGCCAGTTTAGTACTACCATTAACCAGATGATTATAATCTGAGCAAGTGTTATCCATCCATGTCCTAAATAACTGTAGCTGACAAAATTATCAAACTGCTTTCTCACCCATGGAGTTTATCAGACAAAGGTCAAGGCTAAAATTACTGTATTTATTTCTGAGTCTACCTTTTAATAATAATAATAATAATAAAATCATTACATGTTGTTTTTAAATTTCCAAATCACCTGCCAATTATTTCATTTAATCCTAATAGTCCAGTAAAGTCAATGGGACACATTTCTGAAAGCAAGCAGAACTGCTGTTCATGGGCTTTCTGAGCACCTCCAACTAAGCTAAATTTGGGGATACAAAAATGATGAAGACAAGGTTCCTGACTTCAGGGTGCCTTTGGTTAGTGGTAGAGACAAGACATTGTGTTCTAATTATTTCCTTATGCATCTTAGAAGTCCTAAGGGAGCACAAAGGAGGGGATTGTATTTCTACTGGAAAAAAATGTGTGTGTGTATGTGTGTGCGCACAGCGGCGGAGGAGGGAGGGAGTTGGACAGAGAGAGATGTCAAAGATGGCTTCACTGAGAAGGTGACTTTGTCACTGGATTAACGTCCCTGTTCTATCTGTTCCTAGGAGAAGCTCTGAGTGTTACTGAATCTCTGTGTGCTTGAGATTCCTTCATCGATTAAATATAGATAACAGTGCTGAATTCATAGGGTTACCAGGAGGATGGACTGATATAGTATATGGGAGAGCAATGTGTAAATATCAAAGCACCCAATATATACGGTATTATTATTTCCACCTGGCGGAGGCACCAACTAGGTCCACTCCAAAAGTGAATGGCTGGTCCAAGGTTGCTCCACCCCCTCTACCCAGTGCCAATGTCCCACTTCGGACTTTGGAGGTCCTTCCCTGACACTGCCTGCTGCAACTCTGGAGCACATATAGAAAGCACTCATCCTGATAGCATTTTATGGGCCCTAAAGTCATAGTAACAAATTCATATAAGTAAACATTCCAACAGCTGAAGACTCTTCTGTGAATTTTTGCCTCTAAATCCTAAGGGGATACTCTCCATAAAAGAAGGGTCCAACAGAGCATTATAAGGGAGGAATCGTGATAAGGAAAATCTTAAATATTTAATACAGGGAAAAAACAGTATATACTTTTTTTAACAAAGGGTTTTAAACTACCCAAAGTTTCAGAGAATAAAATATGGCAGATCCTCAACTGTTTTAAGCGATTTAACTGTGAACTTCAATAGAAAATATTTGAATAGAAATGTGCCTTGCATTTAACAGATACTCAACAACTGTTGAATTCAGAGATTTAACCTGATCATTCTTACCCCTAAATTTGTAATAATAAAAAAATTCCCCTCATATAACATCTATAAATCTTGTTTTAAGCCAATCTATTATAGTCCAATTTTCAGTTCTTCAAAGGTAAAATTTTATTTAAATCTAATAAAGTCTCATCCATATATATAATTATTCCTCTCTTATTAATAATGTCTGGAAAATCTTAAGTAAAAAAATGTACATTTATTGTACACTATGTACCAGACAATGTGTTGAGAGATGGAAATAGACATTCATGGGAATTTCACAAATAATAACATTTACTGAATGTATCCATCTGTATTAGTCAGGGATCCCCAGAGAAACAGAACCAGCAGGAGACAGATAATAAGGAATTGACTCATGCAGTTATGGAGGCTGGCAAGTCCAAAATCTGCAGAGCTGATGTCCCAGCTCCAAGCCTGTCAGGCAGGAGAATTCTCTTACTCAGGGGAGGGTCAACCATTTTGTTCTATTCAGGCCTTCAACTGATTGGATGAGGCCCACCCACACTGGGGAGAGCAGTCTGCTTTACTTAGTCAACCAATTTAAATGTTAATCTCATCCAAAAATATCCTCACAGAAACACCCAGTATAATGTTTGACCAGATATTCTAGCACCTTGTGGCCCAATCAAGTTGGCATGTAAAAATAACCATACCATCCAAAAGAACCCTCTTTTTTCCCCTCTAAATTTGGTAAGAAATTAATCACCAAGGACAAGTCACTTCAACAAAACATCAATTGACTGGTTCTCTTTTTAGGTAAGGAGGCAGTAGAGGCTTCTGGTGACTTGAGGGCTCAAGCATATTAATTAGGCTGCTTTGAGTCAGAATTTGTCTCCACCACTTATGACCTATGTGACTTGGACACACGATTTACCTTTCTGAGCCTCACCTTCCTCATCTATTAAAATGATGGCTTCCCTGGTGGCACAGTGGTTAAGAATCCGCCTGCCAATGCAGGGGACACGGGTTCAAGCCCCGGTGTGGGAAGATCCCACATGCCAGGGTGCAACTAAGCCCGTGCACCACAACTACTGAGCCCGTGTGCCTAGAGCTGGTGCTTCACAACAAGAGAAGCCACCGCAATGAGAAGCTCGCGCACCGCAACGAAGAGTAGCCCTGCTCGCCACAACTAGAGAAAGCCCGCGCGCAGCAACAAAGACCCAACGCTGCCAAAATAGATAGATAAGTAAATTTATAAAAAAAAATTTAAAACGTTTTTTATTGTTGTTGTTGTTGTTTTTCTGCAGGCGCTTCCAGCGCTAGTTCTCTCCCGGACAGACGGACAGACAGACAATGCGGCCCGCACCGTCGGCCCGCATCATTAGCACCTTGGACACGGCACCAGGCCCAACCCAGTTCCTGGTACCCTCCCGGGAGAATTCTGGTCCGGCCTCAGATCAGCACTTCAGACAGCTCCCGCCCAACCCGCCCCTCCCCCCTCCCTCCGGAACAACCAAATAAATTAAAAGGAGTGGGGGTGGAGGGGGAAACAAAAACACCTAGGGATAAGGAAGAGGGGTGCCCCTCCCTCAGAGTAAGAAGAGTTTTCTGTCTCCTCCCACAAAATGGGGAAATAACAGTGTATACTGAATAGTTGGAAAGATTAAATGAGGTGACTTGTCGAATGCATGTCACATACTAAGTAACTGGAAAACATTAGCTGCTCTAACATTAATAATTACTGTTATTACTGAGAGCTCCAATTCTAGGCCTTACTATTAAAATATGGCACGATTGCCTTAGCCAGGATATTTCTTTCTATGGGCATATGTGGGAATTCTATCAGTTACTCATACACACAGTTTTATCCATTGTTTATATACATAGATCATTTACTAACAATCAACTCAATCAAAATAACTTTCTGTATTTAGAAAATCGGTGATGGGCAGGGGGAGGAAATATTAAAACACCCGAAGATTATAGAGAGATTCGGATGCAGAACTGGGCAAAGATTCCCCCTCTCCCACTGGCTAAACCCAAGTTGTAATCAATAACTGTGAAGGCCCTGGCATTCCAGGGTAGGAGGCAGGACAAGAGAGAGCTTGTTCCTCCTGTCCACCTTGTCTGCTTGACCCCAGACAGAGAAGCTTGGACTGTAGTTGGGAACTGCCTTCTAGAATGGCCCTGCCATAGTTACTGTGTGATTTGAGAGGCTCTCTTCATCCAAGTGTGGTCTCAGCTTCCTCCTCTGAAACTTCTGACCTTTAGGTACTTCTGCCCCATTCCTACTTCACCCAAAGGCTTAAAACTATGGTTTTGCTATGAGGACAAAGGAGGGCAATCTGAACATTTGGAGAAAGTCCTAAAAGTAGATAATTGAGGTTTTCCTCTCCCTCTGCCAGCTCTCCCCACTCCTACTGAACAGTATTAGAGTACTCAGCATCCTCAAGGTCAAAGTTAAACCCAGGTTGCTACTCATCTCCTTTCCAACCCTGCTTGCCCATCTTTTACTGTTCACATCAACTGCCTCTTCCAGAATTCATAATCTATGCAGAATAAGTTATTTCAAGTTCAGGGGGAGTTTGGGGGGTAGAAGCGCCCCGTACACATGCTTACCCCTTTCCTTTCCCCTCTCTCTCTCTTAACATTTCCTTACTCTCTCAGCCAATAGAGGAGTTTAAACATGTAAATGCGGTTCTAAACTGCGTTTGAAGAATTAACCCATTTTGCCCCTCACTGGTCTAAACCACAGGGTGCCAACCAGACGCTAATTGCTTTCTTCTGGTGGGGTTCCAGACAGCTCCTAGGAAGGAAGGAGCGCACATTCCTGGCACCAATTGGCTAATTCAATTTACTTCAACGGCATTAGCCTCTGTCAGAATATTCATGAGCAGGGGAATGAGGACCCGCGGCACAGGCAGGCGGCAGCCACTCGGGCTAAGGAAGGCGCGAGGGAGGGGAAGCGGACCGCGCGCCGTGCTCTGGAGACGGTGACCGCGACGAGCGGCTCTTCTCCTCGGCCGGGCGGAGGGCAGGGGACCGCGGAAGGGCGGGGCAGTGCATCGGCGGGGTTGGCGCGCCTGGCATCGCAGCTCAACTCCTGGCGACCGCGCGGAGACTTTGAGAAAGATCCGAAGGCAGAAAA